>NC_046379.1:937999-1162671 GCF_011125445.2 Fundulus heteroclitus | reverse complement strand
AAAAACACCAGCAGCAAACAAACAAAAGCACAGGCCTGACTCAGACAGGACAAACTGCTGGGAAAGCCCTTATAGTTTTTTTCTTTTTGCTCCAGCTTTCACTGACCTGCAGCACTGTGACTTAGCCGCTGCTAAGACTTCCAGTTTCTGCCCAGAGGTGAAATATCAATGCAAGGCTGTCGACTAAAATGTGCTGGTGGGTAATTATGTGTAATTTACTGTAATTAGTGTTTTCCTTCTGCGTTGTGAAGAGATAAGTAATGTCTTCATCATGATAATATCACTCGTAACCCCAAACATTTGCAGGACAGTTGGCCCACATTAGGTTTGTTGAAGGTATTTGTCTCAGTTTGCTTGCTGAGACAATAAATAATACAACAGGATGAGTGGAGTTGCTTGGCTTAATTACCCATTTGCATAAATACTGAAAGAGACAAATATATATGAGGTTGAAAGTTAGATGTTGATTTAAAAAAAAGAAAAAAGAAAATGCATCATCACTCAATACCTATGTTTACATGGACAAAAGTAATCGGAATAAAGGGGTGAATGGACTAAAAAAGCGTGATGTAAACACGGCAATCAGGATATTATAAGCGGATTAAACTCAATCGTAGTGAAATTGTAATCTGAATGAGAGGAGTGATTCATGCCGATTAATAATCCGATCAACGTTCATATAGATGATTTTCAGGATCAAGTTATTCTGAATGTGGGAAACTGACCCGACTGTGCATGTGTGGCCGACGTAAATGTGACGTGTTTCCACTTTGGTGAGTGGCAGAAATACGTCAGGAAGCAAAGCTGTCAGAGCTCCTGATACAACATTTCTATTTGAAAAAATAAAAGCTCAAAATTGTTGGTAACACAGTAATGTTTCAACCATAATTAGAATCTAATGCAATTTCATCCTGGGCGCTCAGAAGACAAACAAACTCGTATGATACGGCTTTGTTTACTATTTTTTATTTTTCTTCTTCTGTGTTTTTTTAGGGGTATTTGATAACTGTGCATATCAGAGTGGTTTTATTCTGAATAAATGCAGCCGGCTGAACACATTTTTTACATAATCTGAACACATTTTAACCCGATTGTGAACTTTTGTGCATGTAAACATAGTTTGTCAATTATTTCAGGATCTTTAACAGTAAATTTGGCCTCAGAAGAGAAAATAAATCTGTGACTGCATCGCGTCTGACAGCAGCACTGATTTTTCCTTTGTGATACAACTTTGTGCGATGATGTATGATGATTTAAAGAGTGCCGGCCTGATCCAGACCCAGAATGTAACTCCTAACAGAATCCATCGAGTGCTGCTAATTCTGACCAAAGCGGTAGTGAGACATCTGCTGCTAACCATCAGTGATTGTTAGGACTGACTGCCAAATCATGATGTCTCCATTAATTCCCCCTGAGATCCATTTTACTGTAAATATACAAGCGCCATGCAAATCAAGTCATTTGTGGCACCTTGCATAAACAGGAGACACATTGCATTCAAAGTTCAATGTGTCTGAATCCAATTTTATCTGACAGACCAACACAAAGTCGGGTTTAACTGGGAACTCATTGTCTTATTGTTTGAATAATAATCTGAACATGTATAAAGTTAAAACAGTGACTAGGCCATTCTAACACATGATTTGAGTAGAGCAGCATGCTTTCATTCAGAGAAGGCTGCTGGTACCAGGTTTGATCCCTGCAGACTGCCACTGTGAGTCCTTGAGCAAGACCCTTAACCCCAGATTATTCCCCGGACCCTATAAAAGCTGCCCACTGCACCCTAAGAGATAGATTAAATGTGGAAGACTAATTTAATTGGAATGTACGATTGGAATGACCAATACATATTCATTTTCTTTTTATGTAAAACCATCCTTTGTAGCTCTGGTTGTATGTTTATGTTTTTTTTCCTGCAGGAAGGTGAACCCCCACCCCAGTCTAAAGTCTTTGTTTCCTCCACACAGCATTTTTGCCAATAGGTTAAAAAGTAATATTTTGGTATATAATCTGACCAGACCTTCTTCCCCCAGGTGGCTTTTTAGAAACCTTTAATTTGACTTCTGATGCTTTTTCCTGAAAAGTGACTTTTTTTCTTATCTTAAGGGTCAAAGTAAAGTTTATAGCTAATAGCTGTCCTGCTTGACAGATTCTCCACCTGAGCTGCAGATCTGTACAGCTTCCCCAGAGTCACCGTGCTTTCTTTCAGCTGCTTCTGTGATGAAGCAGTTCTGGGAACATATGTCAGTTCAGGTGGACTGGATGCTGATCCGTGAAGTCTTCTGTAAATTACACACAGGTGGACTCTATTTAACAATTATCTAACATCAGAAGGCAATTTCATGCACTGGATTTTATTTGGGGGTATCAGGGTTATCTAATTTTATGTAATTTGTGGAAAAAAATAATACTTTCCAAAGTCAAACACTTTGATTAAAAATGTCTTATGTCTTAATAATATAAGAAGCATGTTGTTGATCAACAGATGCAGCAGGAAATTAAAAGGAATCAACCCACTCGTACGTTTATATGTGTGAAAGAGTGAAGAGCAACACATTCTCAGTGTTGCATTAAATCTTAATCCTCTAATAAATCTCATGCACCAATTTATCCTTTAGTTGCTCCATGCGAATCATGTAAAAGGTAATTGCTGCCCGCGGGGCAACCAGCGGACAACGTCATTCAATTCATCACAATATAGAGAGTCCAGCATGTCGGCATTAGTGGGTGTGCACTGCGTGTGTCAGCCAGTGAGACAGAGTGCGCGGTGTAAATGAAGTTGGAGGGCAGCTCATTGCTCACAGCTGAGAAGGTGCTGACAGATGGGCGACCCTCAGCAGCAGACATTACACAGAGGAAACACTGGGCTTACACATGTACACTTTTCACGCTGCGCTGCCAAACAACTATTTTACTGTATGTGCTAAATCAGACTCACACTTCACTCTGATAGATGCTTCCCATTAGGGCAGAAGAGGCCGATGAAAGGAAGAAAGAACAGCAAAATGTGGAATAACGCTTGCAGGAAAAGGAGAATGATACTAGACATGTTGAACAAATGGATCAGCCTCCGTAGTCTGGATTAATTAGATAAAAGATGCTGAGTAGGCTGTTTGCATGACTTTAGGAACACAGCTCACTTACATTAGAGTTGAATCTAAAAACATAATATCCTCATATCTGGGTACTTATAGAAATAGGCTTATACAGTTCCACACTGACAAAGGGCATCCCAGATCATTTCAGACTGACAACAGTTAAAAGACGAAATAAGGACCAGAGAAACGATCAACACCCTAAAACCTGCAGAGTATGTGTGTGCAAAGCTGAGATACATCCTCTGACCAAATCTACATTTATGTGAGTCTAAATCAAACCATATTTTAATCTTAGGCTCATTACAAGCACCCCGGATTATTTGGGTTTAAGGTGAGAGATACATTGAAGTCAGATGTAATCAATAACCTTTTCCCAGGGTGAAATCTCCCTCATTAAAAAAAAACTTTTTAATTTGTATCTCATCCCATCCTAGGAGGTCATTTTTAATCTTTGCATGCACATGGTTCTGTATATGATGCTTTGCTCCTCAAACGGCACCACTATTTTTATTTTCTGAATCTACGTGACTGGGTTGACTGACGTTATCTCCTGATACCAAAGCAGCACACGCTTCGTTTCCAGCATCAAGTCTGGTTTTAGCGCAGATATTCCCCATAACTCCGTGTTAAACAGAGAAAAAATGAAAGACAACAATAATTTTCTTCTCATTTTGGTTAGATTTGTAGGCAGTAAGAAAGCTCTGGATTATTAGGAAAAATAATTTTTACAGCAGCTCTGACCTTTAATCACTTTAAAATTGCTGAGGCATAATAAAACTTCCAACATTAGGAAGATGGTGGTGTTGAAATGTAATGTGGGGAGTCATTTTAATGTCTTCCAGCTGTTTTTTGTTTCATGTAGAGGAGGACAGAGTTAGTAGCGTGCTGTAAACACCACCACTGCTCCTGCAGACAACACTGCATGCTTACATCAGGATCCTTTGATAAAAATGACCGATGGAAATAACGGCTGCTCAGTCAGCTCAATCTTCACAGTTTTGTGGCTCATACAGGTAACGGCATTAATTAATCCTCTTCATCACTCCTGATCTTAGGTTTTATTCTTTAAAAGAAAGACTGCATGCTGGCGTGTGTACAGCTGTGACCTCTTTCTATCGCTACGTATGCGTCTCCCCTCTGCTCCACCTGGGTCTATTGAAGGTCGTTTACAGTACAGGTGTATTTGTGCTGTGTGATTTATTTATTTTATTTTTTTTAACAAAACAACTTTATTTAAATTTAAACTAATTATCCTCTCCAGTGGATAAATTAAGTCTCCGGGTACACCTGATAGCCTTTTACATATGTGTTCAAAAACAGAGAAATTATTGAAAGAGCTGCATAGTGGTGAGAGTAGTAAGTTTACAGAAAACATAAGCTGTTGTTGATGAGTTTAAACTGATGTCATTGACTAATTATGTGAAAAATAATGGACTGTTCTTATTTGCATCCTCTAATATTCTAACTGCAGTAATAAAGCATTAAATACGATAGAAAAAGGGATCATCATCGACAATTTACTGCACATGTAGATTTTTATGTTTCTAACACAGAACAAAAATGACAGAGGGCACTTTACTCTTCAATCACTTCGGCCCCTAAACATATTTGGGGGTTGAACACAAAACCTTCCCATTCAGAACCAGTAGGTAACAGAAGGGAATTACGCAGCCTTATGCGTCCTCATGGTATCCATAATGGGGACGAAGTAAACGTCTCATTACCCCCTGACTGCCTGAGTAAGATTTCTGTGGCTGTGACAGTATTTAGTTCCTATTTGTGAGAAGACTACAAAGATGCTCCACTACTGGATTTACTCAAGACTGATGCAGCCGGTCCACGTCAAACCTCATTGTTTTTATCTTATATCTTAGTTTGTTGGAGAAAATAACAACATTTAAGGGAAGAGGTGATTTATTTACCTACCGTATGGAAGAAGGCATAAAGGATTGTTTGTGTCATTTTAACTGCAGGTAAATGCTTATCTCCGCATTTGTTTGTTGTTGCTCATCCTTCAACGATGACCTGAAGAGGAAACAGCTTTATGTTAAAACCATGTGGGTGAAATACCTTTTGGGCGCTTGGTGCCAGCTTTTATTGCTGAATGTGACAGTACAGGCGCAGTTAGAGGAAATGAACCCAGAGAGCGAGTCTGATGGTCCTAATGGCAAAGTTGGCAATGCGTCTCTTGTAATTTATACAGCTCTGAAGCGCTGCTGTGTTCCAGACAGCCCAGGCTGTGCGAGCACTCTGTCCAAACGGGGCCAAATGACCCCCAACACAACAAGGCAAAGAGCTGAGACTGATGAGATGGGAAGTTTCAGCACAAAGTCACCCAAAACTCTGTCAGCCATGATCATTTTACCTGAAAATTATAAAAAAAATTGTAATTTGAAAATATTTTTATCCTTTTCAGCAACAATGTGACGAGACTTTGAAGACTTTGCTGCCTATTTTCATTTACAATTCATAAAATCAAACATAAGTTGTGTTTTTCTTGTGACAAGCAGATGCTAAATTAAATAGGGGTTGATTTGAATATCATGCAACAGATATAAATGTAGGTATTTGTTTGCAAATGAGCAAAATCAGGCATCATAGGTGACAACTGCAGTGACTAAATGAGAGCAAAGTGCTTCCAGTTTGATCCTTGGTACATATTAAACATCCGTCAACAGGCGCCGGTGGGAATAAAATACACATCCTGGCTGCTTAACATCAAGTCCTAAGCTTGAATTGGTTAATTTACCTTGTTAAACCAGAAACACTTGAAAGATGATGATCTCAGGATATTTTATGTGATATTTGTTTCATATTTAGGACTGCAGGTTTACCCAGTTCCACGCCTCTTTATAGTTGCCTTGCTCAAGCACACATACTGAAAGATAAACAAAGGTTGTACAGATTAACTCATTCTGACCAAGAAAATCACAATCAAGCCGGAGCAAATCAGTTTCTTGAACACATTCTGAATCCCTGAGTAGATGTTGACACACTGACTTTCATTGGTATTAATGCAAAGCAGGAATATCATTCACTCACACACAGCTAACTCAAGACAGATGGCATGTTTCAGGATTAAACACACAGAGTGGCTTCAATAACTTCAGCCTGCTTAGTCGCAGATGACAGGTTAGCCTCGCTTCCTGTGATTACGATGCTTGAGTGGTTATATATCAGCCGAGCAGCATCTGCACAGCTTCAAGTAGAGTTTACGCACAAATGCACGTTGAATATTAGCAGCCTCTACGTTTATGAAAATATAGAGGTGGAATCTAAAAGCACTTTGGGCACATGATGCTCTGCATGCTAATAGGCCGGCCTTATGGTTAGCGGTGACGGCAGGCATACAGCGTGACGATGTGAACCAGACAGGCTCCTCTTGTGGATACAGTTTCAGTTCAGTAAAGGAGTCATAAAGCACCCCACTCACACATTTAGGCTTTTGTGCTGTGAGTCTGCTAAACACCGCCACCGCTGTGCTTTTCTTCTTTTCACCGTTTGCAGAATTCTCCTGCAGCACAGCATAAAATGCTGAAGGATTGTCCGCCAGCCAACTTAGTTTGGGTAACACCAGGAGCAGACGTGTAATTGCGCCACAGGAGAGGAAAGAGGAGTCCTGCTGAAGGCTTGTTGTGACTAAAATCTGTTCTTTTTTCTTCTTTTATTGGGTTTAAATGAGAAGTTGTTTTGTAAAGAAAATGCTAACCACAGGGCACAACTACATCTGCACCGTTCCTACCTGCAGAAATGAAATATCTGCTGTTGTCTTGATTTAAAGGTGGCTGCTGTGGGATATAGACTCAGTCTCTCATTAGTTAATGAATTCACTGACCTGTGAAAAACATTTACTTTCTTTCACTCTTCCAGGTTTCTGTTGTTTTTGCTTATTTGTCACACTTAAATGTTTCAGATCATCAAACAAACTGAGTGGATTACTGTTGCTTTAGTTAGAGCAAAAATAAGCAGTGTGTGCAGCATTCATATCACTGAGGACTGTTGGAGAGCCGTGATTGTTGGCTGTTATATTCCATGTGTTATGAACCAGCATTTTTCATAATAATGTAATATTTAGCCGTTTGGACAGAGTCTCACGGCAGCAGAAGCTCACAGTGGACACTAATGACGTTGATCAAAATGCTAAATGTCACAGAGTAATTAAAGTACAGATGAGCCCCCCCCCCCCTTGTTCCTGCATGGGTGTATATGAAGCACGGTTATCTGTGCGGGGTTGCAGTGGGGCTGGTGACTTTCAGCAGTGGTTGAAGCACAGGAATGTTGTATTAAATCATTACGGTGCTAACTTGCTTTGCAATAGTTTGGGTTGAGCGGCTGTTGTGAGGAGTTGGTGAAGGTAAATCCAGCTGTTTAGAGAGGAATATTTCCCTGTCCACCCCTTCTCTATTCCTGCTTATGTGCGAAAGGTTCACCCTGGACAGATCTGTCAGTGTTATATATATTTTTTATTATTATCATTATTCCCTCCAACGACCAGAGGGAGGTTTTCAGTCAACGGGGGCTGGAGAAGCTCTGCTCAGACGTTGCATCTGACATGTGCATCAAACAGGCAATGAACACCACTGGTCATCATTTTTCTACCTACTGTATGTAAATCTGATTTGTAGCTTTAATATTTTTAATTTTTTTTTTTTTTTTTAATATTGAACACAGAAAGGTATTATTAAACTAAATGTTTTGTCTTCTGTTTTGATATTACATAGTTGAACTGTTTTTCCCCCCTTTATTTTAAGATTAGATAAGATAGACTTTATTGATCTCACTGTGGAGAAATTCATGGGTCACATCGGCTCAATAATCAAAAAAGGTGCTAAAAGGAGGAAAATGTGAGATATGAGGTATTTACAGTGTGTCCACATATATACGGTGGATCGAGAAAAAAAAAGAGAAATAGAGCAGAGATTTAAGATGACTTATGTACATTTAAGGAGACTTAAATGTATTTGCTGATAACATAATTATAAAGATAATTAATTATAACATTATGTTATAATTTAATATTCTCTGTAATAAAATAATAATTAATTAATACTCTCTAATTAAAAATAATTAATTAATATTCTCTTTAATAAAAAAGAAAAAGTTCAATAAAAGTTGTCTATTCATTAGAAAACGGCTCCTTGGTGTCTGGGGAGAATGTGTGATGGGTGTTTCTGACTAGCATTCAGAAATGTTATATTTTAAGGCAGTTCCCAATTCCGAAACCAATTCAGCTGATGAGGCAGATTTATACATTCTACATCTGCTTCGCTTAATAATGTTCATCTCTAAACAGATGTACTCACTTTTCCAACGGTTTAAAGCAACTACAGGGATGGATCCACAACATATGGAAGAAACCTTTCCACGTGGTTCTCTAACCTGATGGATTCTGGTGGTATTTGTGCGGTTTGGGCCAATCACGTTGCAGTGTTGTGGGAATTTAACAGAATTTAAAATATAAAAGAAAAAATACAAAAGATTACAAAAGAAAAGATATTGTGACATTTATGTAGCAGCAAACCAAAAAAATATATATTTATATGCACAGAAAGGTTCTGGGTCATCATGAATATTGTTGAATAGTTGAGTGCAGCTACTGGGTTTACAGCTATGGGGGCTTTGCCTGCAGCATTAACCTAGAATTTCTGGAAAATATCAACTTAATGGGTTGCAGTTAATAAGAGACATCTAATGAAATACTTCAACTGTTAAAAAATGATATTGAGAAATCAAGAAGAATATGTGTCAGAAATATGCTGAAATTGGACTGATCTGATATTTGTGACTGGAAACCAGGAAACTGGAAACCAGGTCCCAGATTGTCTGAAGATAAGAGGTTTTGTCCAACAGGCTCTACCTATGCAGAGGTAAAACAATGTGTTCTTTATTTTACTGTGGTTAAACATGTTGATATTGGTACAGTAACATTTGCAGGAAGAAACATTCTGATATTATAACGTCTTACAAAAGGCTGGCTGGTATGCAGTTTTTAGTTTATTTCAAATGATCTAATGAGAGATAATCAGTAGTTTTAAGCTACCATGAGGGTCAGGTTGTGTTTTCAGGCTGACAATAGGAGCCCAATGGTTAATTTGTCCCTGAAGCCTGAAGTCTGAGTAATGCTTTATTGACAGGAGGCTGACCATATATTATTAAATAGAGCTACTCTTTCATTATTAAGATGAATAGTAGTCATGATTGTGGAAAATAAACAACTGGATGTAAAACTGTCAGAAAGCAGCTGAATCCACAAAAAACACAGTTCGGCTGAAAAGAAATGCTTCAGACAGTGTTTCTTGACAAGATTATTACAGCAGAGTGTTGGCTCAGTCGTACATTGCTTTGGGCAGAACATGTTCTGTTTTGAAGCGGCATAAAATCCCCTCTGTCTGGGACATAGCTGCGTGTTTTGTTGTTGGAAGATACGCTGCCCACATGAAACAGGCCCACCACCCGCACAGGCTTTCACACATTTGGTACGAAAACCTCAAAATCAGCTCAAATAAACAACGTCCCTTCTGTCAAACTCATAGTAGGAATGTTTTGCATATCCACAAAATATGATTTGGCTGTAAAACAAACTCCTGCCTGTAAAATAAGACCAGCAGATTTTATATGGTTCTAATAATTTGTGTGCATCCAGGACACCACAAATTGTTGAGATTTTTTAAGGTTTGCTGATGTTTATTAATAACAATATTAGTTTTGATTAAAATACAGGAAGGAACATTTCACTCTGTGATGTTTTGATATTGAATGTATTTATGGGTAAATTTATTTTTGTTTAATGTCTTACAGTTCTACAGACTATCTTGTAAATTAAACGTCACTCGATTTAATTGGGGTTTTTATGCCGGAGGTTCTCCTCCCTGTTAAAGGGGAGTTTTTCTCTCCACTGTCGCTTCATGCATGCTCAGTATGAGGGATTGCTGCAAAGCCATCAACAATGCAGACGACTGTCCACTGTGGCTCTAACAAAACAAACAAACAATAAATGGTGTCGCTTGACTCTGATTGGTTAGAGATAACAGCCAGTTCTGAACTTTAATTACTTCCTGGGTTTTTGAAATATCAGTTTTTAAGAGCTTGAAGTGTTATGCTCAAAACAAGTTGTCTGGATGTCGGTGAATACGTTTCAAAGTATCATATTGACCTCAAATCAAATATTAATTTAGAAATACAGAAAAGCTTTTAGAATAATCCAGAAGCTCCTCTGTAGTTCTGGCAGAGAAATGGGGGAAGCGAAGAGAAACCAATATGAGATGTTCATAGGTCCTCCCTGATCTGTCTGCAGCATTCCTTGATTCCAACCGCCCATTACTAAGAGGTGGACCTGTTTCTGTTTAATTTGCATGTTATCTAAGCCATTACAAGGCCTTTGTTTGGCCAGTGATATATAGCTTTGTACTCATCATTACTCCAGACTTTATGATTGAGAAAGCTTCCTGGAGAGGAAGCGAAACGTCTTCAACTACGGAAAACAAGTCCAGTTGCTTTGTTTTTTACTTTTTTTGGAACGACCATGACCTGGATGACTGAGAATCTTCACCAGCAGCATTCCTTGACCTTTGCAAGTCTGGTTCAAATCTCTAAGGCCAGAAACGGAACAGCTGCAGTTAGATTATGTGTGTAGTTCACACAGGTGGACTCCGTGTAGTATTTACATGATTTTTGAAGACTATCAGTTACTCTGGATTTTATTTAGGGGTATCCGAGTACATCAAGAGTCACAACTGACTAAATTAAATAAAATACACATGTGATGTTTTTTTTTTATAAAAAAGAAGCAAATAAATATGGAGAAAGTAATATTCTTGCAATGAAAAGGTAATGGGTTAGAATCCGTCTTCCTCCTCTGCTAAGTGATGATTTGCCCATGGGCAGGGCAATTATTGCTTAATGATCTGTGTTTAATATTTGTGTTTTTGAATGATGCTCCAGAATGAGTGCTTTGACTGCTCAGAATGTCTAAAACAGAAGCATGAGTTCTGACCTTTTACCATTCATAGAAACTGGAATTATTATTATTATTGTCAAAAATCTTAAAAAACTTAAACATTTATGTATTACCTGTGCTTCAGTACATAATGAAATAATTTAATTGTCCACTTGGCTCAGCTAATTGACTCTGTTTGATTGGGCAATAACAACACAGCTTTTTATTAGCAGACCAATCCCCTTGTCTAAATAACACTATTAGCATTTGAATTTGATAACACACAAGAAACAAATTGATGACGTGCACAAACTGAGTTCTAGGAAATAAGAAAACAAATACTGAAAAAAAATCAGAGTGTTTTAAAGGGATCCACGATTAGGTGTTACAATAAACTTTTATTTAAGTAATGTCTACATCAGATGTAAAATTAATACAGTAAAAACACTGTAAGATTTTTCGTTTTTTACGATTAAATGAAATATTGTCTCACGGATGTCACCATGTTGTTTACACTGCAATGCATTCTGGGTAAATGACATATGCCAGGTCCTTTAGCGCTAGCTCCGTCCAGCTAAAACCGCAATAAGTGATGTTAAACCTTTTCAGTTTGAATTGGAGCTTGCTCAAATTGATGTCATTGTAATAATAATAATAACAACAACAATAAGAAATTATGAATGACACGTTCTACTGTTTCTTCCGGAGAGTAGCGCTGTGTGTCCAGTGTTAGGTTCAATAACACTTCGGTCAGGTGTCAGGTCTGTGATTTTACATTCAGTACCGACGGCAGTGGCAGTAGCTTTGTTATTTAAAAGGACTTCCAGTGTTGACTCTCCCTGTGGCACTACGGTTCCCCAGGAGTGAATGCTGCTTGTCGGGACTTTGATGCAATCAACTGGTTTCCTTATATAGAACATTTTTGACCAATCTGTATAATCTGACCCAATCTGTATAATATGATTGAACTTGACTTTGTAAAGTGCCTTGAGATGACATGTTTCATGATTTGGCGCTATATAAATAAAATTGAATTGAATTGATGTTTCTCTCAGCATTTTTCTCTCACAAGGCGTCCACTTGTTAGCTCCTCTATCAAGTTTGTTGGTAAAAAATGACTCAAGGTCTTCTGGAGAGAAGTGTCGCCAGTTGTCTTCTTCCAACGGCCTTTTTCCCATTTTGCTTTTCTCTTTTTCATGAGGAAAACCATGAAGACTCATTCACGTTTTTCTTTTTTATTGTTGAAAGTACAGCCAACAGTGACACCATGTGGCGTTGTGTGAAATTACACCAGTCAAACATAATATGATAGACAACTCAGATCACTCTGTGGACCTAACCACGTCATTAACCCAGCATGCATTGCGCAGGTGAAAATAAAATGGTAACCTCCTTGGGTGAAAACTATAAAAAAGGATATATAATTTAAATATGATTTTTTTTTCTGTATCATAAACAGCTATTTTTAACTTAATAGGAATAGGCCCTGGAAATCTGTGTGGAATGTAGTTGTGACTGATTGCTTGCTGGCACTGTGTAGATCTACACTGTGTAGATCTACACAGTGCCAGAGGGGGGAGTCTCACACCATTCATCATCCACAGCCCTGAGGTCAAAGGTCAGGCTAAATAGTGGCTGCACGTTTTGGCCAGCGATTACCATGGAGGTATGTGAATGGCTGCTGGTTCCAGGGGAATGTTTGCAGGCACAGAGAGAGTATGGTCATGTGAAAGGGTGATAAAGGAAGGAAACATGAGGTTAATACTGCTCAGGCGGATTGTAAGGTCAGTGAGGTGGCAAATTAAATTACCGCTGCTAACTTTGAATAACTTAAACGCCTCTTTCACTTGCTCTGTCCCACACAAGGCAAGACACGCTTACAGTGTATATGATGTAAATGCAATTTAATTTTACATATTTTATTCTTTATATTTAGTTCTGGGGGGAAAATAGATGTTTAACACAAACAAACCTTAATGATACACAAAACAGGCTTGTAAGCTTTCATCATTTGGTTACAAGAGTGTTTCAGAAAACATAAAACCGTGGAAGATTATTTACATATAAAAAAGCATATATATACTTTTTACAGCACTTTAAGACCTGGGAAACTTTTAGTTGTTGACTCGACCATAAACTCTGCTGGATATCAAGGCAAACGTGAAGCCATCTGTCTGCCGGCTGAAGCTTGACCAACACCGGGTCATGTCCTGAGGACTGAAGGCTAAAGGTTTTACCAAGGAAAGGTATGCAAACTTCTGCATTTGAATGTTTTAAAATTATTTCTCTAAATAGTCTGGCAAATATAAATACATTTAGTTATCCAAACTCATATAAAAGTGTAGAAAGGTTTAGTCTGGTTCATTGTGAGACAGAGAAAGTCAAGGTCTTTCTACAGGTCATGTGAATTTGTGGTTTCAGATGCACATATGTCCCTGCTACTGTCTCGATCTTGACGCCTTCTTGGGGTCAAGTCAACAGAAAAGGCTTTGGCCAGGAGGCATTAAGACACACTGTGCTGACAGCTGCTCCAACTGGGCTTGTTTCCCTTTTCTCAGCTTCTTAAAGGGTCAACTGTGTCTAAACCTCTGTCTTATTCCAAGACTCTCCACTGTGTTTATGAACAGGGACCCAGTTGGCATTCCCACTCTTGTTTGGATTGGAGGCCGTTGCAAAATGCACCACCAATCAGGACAGAACAGCAAAGCAGAATGGGTATATTTTATGACATCTCTATCAACTTGATTTATGTCCACTCTTGGCATGTTATTTGGAGAAGCTGGCTGTCTACAAGAATCAAGTTTCTCTCTAAAAAAGTCAGCTTGATTCTCTAATTGAAATGTTGCTGCTGATCTTGGAAAATACTGTTTTTTATGGCCCTTAATTGGAACTAGAATGAATAGTAAGCTGTTTCCATGAACTGAAGATCAAAATCATTTGAATTCAGACTTACACACTGATTAAAAATACTTGACTTATATTTTGTTTTAAAACATACAAATTATTGTCAGTTTAATGTCATTAGCGGCCTTCTCAACATTGCACTAAAACCTGTACCTCCACATCAACGGTGAGATCCTGGAGCCAACAAGAACCAAATTGCTTTGAATTTTGGAGGTTGAAGAAGTAATTAGGAAATAATTTTCTTATTTTTGTAATTCTTTTAATGAGTGGCTAATTTTACTCAGCTACCTGCTGAGAACTGCATGTGTTGTTAAATATTAGAAGAAAGGGAGAGTGAGAGCTCATTAAAGCCTTTGCCTTCGTAACAGCACCGGCGGCTGAGATGTGCAAACAGCTGCTCCGTGTTTGTGAGATAAAAAAACTTCTGACATATAGTCACAGTTAAGATTAGTTACTGAGAAAAAAACAAATAATTTTAGAAACTATTTTATAAAATGTGTTAATTTAAATTAAGACAGCAATGGAAAACACAAGCAGTCATTTCCTGGTACTTTCCTGAACTTAGGGGCTACTTTCCAGGATTTTAACACCGTTTTCCTGGAACACTCTGACTACTTTCCTAGAACCTATATGAGTTTTTTCTAAAACTAACAGAGTACTTTCCAGATCGTTTAAGCAATGTTCTTGAAACTTTAAAGGGTTCTTTCCCTGTATTTTATGGATGTGGTACCTTCTTGAAACATTGAAGCATTTTGCCAAAATTAACTTAGTATTTGGTGACACTTACAGGGACTTTCCAGACCTCACAGTCCACTTTTGCCAAATGTAGAGGGTACTTAAAGGAACTTAAAGGAAGTGTTTAGAGGCTTCCTGCCCAGACAATACAGCATGTTTCCTGGGACCTATGGACCTCTTTCTCACTGGCTACTGACTGGGTGTTTTCTCTGAACTCAGATGCAATTAAGACAGCTTACTAGATAATTAGGGGCTAAATATCCAAATAATACCTTACAAGATTATTCAGTGCTAAATAAAAGGACGGATAGATCAATGCAACTACCCCTCCACTGTAAGCTTCACCATACATCCCATAAGTTCCTATAAAGTTACAACAAAGTACCAGCCAGCTTGTGGGTTATTTTATATGTTCTGACCAGCCAGTAAGTACCTTTTTGTTTGAAGTTAGAGGTAATACCAATCCAGAGTAAATCATGTTTAACAGTAGTTTCTGTCTGGTTATGCTCTAAATCTACAATCAGAGATTTAACTCCCTATTGATAGATATACCTTTATTTCACCCATACATACCTAGAAATAAAAGTTCACCTTAACTTTAAGCAATCTAATTAAAGTCATCTTTGTCTGAGCTGTAATTAGATTTTATTTTGGCTGAACTGCAGAGGCAGGAGCTGTTTTGTGCCACTGAGCTGCTCTATTTTTTTCAGTAATTTGATTCTCCTTAAAACTCCAAAAAACTTGTTCCTTCTCAGAAATATAGTTCAACTTTTGGAAAGTGTCAAAGCTGTCAGATAAGTAAAACAGTTCAGTGAAATCATCCTGGCTGGCTTCACAGTGTCCACAAAGGCGGTCTCCATTCGCTGTCAGAAACTGTCAGTAAATCCACAGGGGAGAAGTTGACACAGAATTACTGTTGGTAACAAGCTGTTGTGCCTTTTGGCCGCAGGACATGAGCGCTAGCAGTCGCCGCGTGTTGGCCTAATGAGTAAGCCTGGTTGGATGTACATAGTAGACAAACCACGGCGTTCTTTGTTAGACATGTTTGTTCTGAGAAAGACGATGTTCAGATTAAAACTGGAATGTTTGTGGTTGGAAAAGTCTTGAACCGTCGGGTCACTATAAAGTTTCAGAGTTAAACGTTTTCTAAGCTAAATGCTGCTTATGTATTTCTCAGCAATCTTTAAATATTTCCCTTCCTGTTAATGTTTCCCACACAAAGATTTCAGATATGGTTTAATGTAGAAATAACTGGTACAAAGCGCGCTGAGAGCCTCAGTCAGACTGCCGAGGGAACAGCTCATCTGCATAACCTCCACTAAAGTCTCAACCCCAGCGGACGATTTCAGAAAGAGAAAACAGATGAAACAACGTTAGCTCATCACTGACTCTGCTCTGCCACTATTACAAGTAATTGTCAGAGGTGTGGAAATTTGCTCAGACTTTTCGCAAATAGCTACTCGACTTAATCCTGCCATGAAACTTCTGCTGTCTTTTCAGAAATAAACGTCTAAATCATTTGCAGATGTTTTCAAGCACAGAATGTGTTTCTGTCTCATTCCGTCTTGTTCATTCATTTGATACTTGCACAGATTTTATTTTATGTTTGCCTGAACATTATGATGCACTTTTAAAAGAGATTGCTGGAGGATATTTAATATTTGACTGAAGGAGGGTTACTATGAATTTCAGTATATGTTAAAAACTTTCTAAAAAAGGGATCAACAAATAAGGGAAGGAAATTTGAATTTGCACAATCCAAAAAGGGAAAATGCCTGAAACTAACATATGAGAAGGAATCAAAATACACAAAGTGAAGATCATAAAAAATACATAAGAAACACAATTTAATTAACTGTATGGGAACAAACAAACAGCAATAATGAGCAACAGAGAGAAATTATCTGAATATAAAAAGACCTTAACAATAATAACCTATTTAAAATCTGCAAAACAAACATAAATGAAAACACAAACACCCATGGAGGCAATGTGTACAAATAAGCTCCTGTTGACTTGCTCGGTGATTTTTTTTTTTCAGAGGTGAGGAATCCAGGTCCATAAAGTAAAAAGCCGATCCAGAGATTAGTTCCAACCATTTGCATTTCCAGCTCCACAGCAGAGACTGGGACTAAATTCACCTGCTTAGGGAAACAGGAGGAAGGAAAACCAGGCAGGGTTTTCACTTCCCTGATGGTAAAACCATGTAACAAAATCACCAAAAATGTATTTTATATATTCTCAGCACATTTAGTTTAAGCCCCATTTAGATGCAAAGGACCCCGTTAATTGAACTCACCTGGTTTCAATGGGACTAACTAAACCGCCTCAGATTTTAAGATCAGGTCCTGATTTATGTGTCCCAAGTTTACTTTAGATTTTTTAAAATACGTTTAATATGTTTTTTTGTCATTAAATTAATTGCTCAGGCCATCATGCATCTGCATTTATCCATTTTGCATTTGGGTCCTCATCATCAACAAAATAGGATATCTGGACACTCTAATCAATGAACAAAATAAAAACATTTCAATCAGCAGCAGATATCAAAGAAACCTTTTTCCTTTTATGGCAAAATGAAGACATTTTGTGTGGATGACACATCTGGAGTCAGGCCAGAGCACAAATTAATTTAAATATTTCTTTCTAGTTTTAATGACTTTGGAAAGGTCACAAAAACACATTTATCCAACAACGCAGGATCAAAGGAGCAAATGTGAATAAAGTTGTTTTAAAATAAGGTGTGCTGCTAATGGAAGGCATGATGTTGAAACATGAAAACGTCTGAGATAATGCTGAATATACCTGTACCGCTCTGCCTTTATATTCTTAATAAAACACTTATCCATTTGTGGCGGTATAATAATATAATGGTGGTGGTCCAGATGTGGGCTGGTGTTGGTGGGACTGCCAAGCTGAGCAGAGTTTTACTAAACTAGAGGTATGAAAAATACCGTGAATTTAGCTTCAATCACAAAGGCCAAACTTGAGGCTCCATAATTAGTTTATATGTTTCCATTAAAGATTCTCTCAGTGGGGGGTCTTAATGACATGTCATGTACGCCTCTCAACAAATAGAACTTCATAGCCTGAAAATGTCACGCTGGATAGAAATTGCATTGGTTTTCATGGAAACTTCCTGCCTTTATAATGGAATAATTCATTTAAAAAGTATTATTCTCCCTTTATACTCATTTATTGTACAGCCTTTATCTATATTATTAAATGTCCCACTCAACTATCAGACAGCAAAATATATTATTTCACCTTTTTAGCAATTGTAAAATGATAAAACTTGTATGCTTTAATTTGAATAATCTTCAACATTTTTGCCATATCAGAAATGTATAACTTTATTTAAATTAACAGCAGGTTTTTCCTTTCATTATTATCACCTAAGCATTAAAAATCATCCTCATTTATGCAATCAGATAACATTTATTTCATGCTCTCGCCCAATGCTAGGCCAAGATTTGAATAAATCCTGATTATATAGGAGTAATGTGCAGAGACACATGGACTGACTGGAGAACAGCGGCTCTGTTCACCTTAATGGTCCGGGCGTTAAATATTAAATACAGATAGGAGGAGAGGGAGCTTTGAAGGGGAATCAATGCCAGCTGCCTTACTTTCAATTTTTTAAAACACAAGCCATTGTGAGGGTGAGAGAAGTGAAGAGGGCATGCAAACAAGCAAGGGGTGGACATGGAAGGAGGAAGAGGAAGGAGGAAGAAATAGGCGCGTCGTCTTCTGCAGCGACCTCAGGAGGAACAATGATGACGAGAAGCTAAATGGAGACTCAGCCCTGCTGCACACTTCACTGCACCTGTCCTGACCTTTCTCCCTTCCATCTTCTGTATCTCCATCTTTCCCAGGGTCCACAGTAATTATGCATGGTTTGAGGAGACTCCTCTTTCTGCCCAATCACTGCGTTTGCATTAATAAAACAGCGCTCTTTGGAAACGATCCTCTCCCATTCTTCCTCTGGAAAGCCGGAGCATCTGTTAATATGCTGCCATTCCGACTAAACAATACAAATAGAGAGGATGAATCCACTGCAGTTAATTTAGCTTGTGATTAATGTGGATCTGAATGCAGCGGGGTTAAGAGCTCAGGCAGCAGATGAGATTTTAAAATCTCATTTTAAAGCATGCAAATGAACACATTCTGTGAGCTGAGAGGACGTTCAGACTCAACCTTTGGATGATACCTGACACAGAAAGCAGCCGGGTTCAACTGATAAGAATGAAGTAAAGAATATAGCTCTTGGTCTAAGCAGGGAGTGATATTCTGCTCCTGATCTGCCTGAATGTGATCTTTAATTTCCACAACCTAAAAGTGTGCCATCATTTACAATATGTGAAGATATCTGGGTGCTTTGTGGAATAAAGCAAAAAACTTTTAGGCGGTAGATAAAATAATTTGAAGTCATGTCTTTGATATTTTTTTATTGTGTTATAAAATAAATCACTAGCTTAAATGACTTGTGGGTCACACTGTTGTTTGTGGTTGGGTAAAACATTGATGTGCAGTAGAGTATAAAGTGCCTTGAAATTACCTGTTGTGTTGCATTGGTGCTATATGAATTCACTTAATTTGGCAAATGTACTAAAATGAAACCTACGATTGTTCTTAATCTCCTCTATTAATGATCTAAGATATGCTATTCTAGTTTTGCAAAGCAATCATTTATTTCTTTTTGAAAACCTGGTTCAGATGGTGGGAGGCAGAAGGAGTACAGGACAAATGATTGCCTCCTCTCCATGCATGGAGCTGCTGCAGAGCTGCAGAGCTGCAGAGCCCTTTCAGTGACAGACTGCTGCATCCCAGATGCTCTAAGGAGCGTCTCTGCAGGTCCTTCATGCCAGCTGCTGTTAACCTTTATACTCTCTGCTCCTCACGTTAAACTCAATAACTGTTTACAACATGCTGCTGGCTCCATGGGTTCTTCATCTGATCAATAATTATTTACTCCGTCTATGAGATACTCATAACTATTTTCACACTTTTTAGCTTTTGTACAATCATGCATACTGCAGTTTTTTTTTACATCATTTTGTAAATTGGCTGCTGATTTTCTTCTGTTTTTAACTTGACCATTTCATATTGACCTGAATATTCCTTATTATCTATTAATAATTGCACAATATTTCCCTTTCTGCTGTACAGCTTAACTTTGAATGAGCATGTTGATATTTTTTCTAATCTTGTAAGTCTGCCGTCTTATGTCTACTTGTTTTTGTCACTGTCACTCCAATATTTCCCCCCAGTGGGACAATAAAGGAATTTCTATTCTATTATTTTCTATTGAAAGACACACAGAAGCTTTTTGGAAGCACAATAGATTTTTGAGCCAGCAATAATAAGAGACTCAAACTGGAGTGGAGCTCAGAAAACTAAACTTACACAAAGTAGAATGACACAGACACATTTCCACATTATTTCTGAGTCACACTGAGCCTCACTGTGTGACCAAAGGCAAGAGCTTTAGAGGCTGACAACATCACACAGCCTATGGGGCCGGCAGTCATTCTGTTGACTGCTAAGCACCACCCAGCTGTATGTGCTGTGCTTGTCAAACATTTTGTCAGTCCCCGGTGGGCCAAGCGGAGATGAAAGCACTTCAGATGAGGAAACTTTCATCAAAACTTAGTCCCAAGGTTTGAAATGTGCTCGCAGAGTCATCTGTCTGTTCTTTTCAAAACAGAATTTAAAAGCAGTGATTAGCCTCAAAAAGCATCATAAGTAAATTCCTAACGGCTAGTCTTGCTTTCCTGGTTGATTATTATTCTGTACTGTTCTTGTTGGCACCTGTCGCTGGTTCTGTGGGGAGTCAGCGAGATGCTAACTAGCTTGTTGCTAACTAAAAGTGGACTAAAAATTATTCATTTAAAACAGTATGCCCTATTTGCAACATTTGATTTTAAATCATAGTGTGTTGGTACAAATGTACATTGGTTCGGAAAGGAAGTGCTAGAAATCAGATTGATTTATAGCCTTAATTTTCAACTGAACGTATCCCAGCAATTGAAATATGACTATTATCTTATGAACAAACAACACTTTTATCTTTGCATCATGAATCAGATCCTGAATAAATATCTTCAGGCAATAAAAAGCGACAATAAGATGAAAACAATGGTGACTAATAAAAGAAATCGACTAAAAGTAACGACTCCCTGCTGAAAAGCTTAATCTTATGGTTCCTGTCTTTGTGATCCACTGATGTGAGCTTGTTAACTCAACCTCATTCTCTGCAGCTTATTGATTGCTGTAACATTTGCACAATTCATGACAGGTGGTGTCATTTAAAGGCTTCATCTGACACGGCTGTCCAGCTCAACAGAAAAGAAAAACTGTGACACTTTGTGTCATTAGGCCGTATCAGCTTCAGACGTGTGTGTGTTTAAAAATGAATGAGGTCCCATTTGATTCCTTAGTGTCGTTAGAGACACAGTCCACATTTATAGAGCTCCGATAATTGTGGAAATGTTTTAGGGAATTGTATCCACCCTCTCAGTGACTATTAGTTTTTTTTTATTAGAAAAAGATGCATTGATTGTTTACTAAGATGAAACTTTTGTGAAAAATGTCCCTTGTTCTTTTCTTAGGAGCCTTGCATTGTATCAGCAGAGCCCTGAAAAACATGCATGTGTTTTCTTTTTTTTCTGGGGTCTATTGGCTTGAAAATGTGTTATTCAACCATAAAGTAAGGTTGCCAGGGAAAAGTATCTCAAGTCTCCGGCTTCTAGTCAGAAAAACATATTCAGCCTCTTTATCCCCATGTTCTTCAAACTCTGACTTAAAATCATCCTCATTCTGTATATAACTGTTGCACCTTTCCTACCTTTGTACCTTCTCTTATGAGCCGATGTGGCAAGTGAATTTCTCCAATGTGAGATCAATAAAGCCTACCTTATCTTATCTTATTCACTCCTCCTCAGAAGAGAACAAGTGAATTGTTTTTGTGTGTTGCTTTTTTCTTTGAAATGACCAGAGTTCCTATGAGAAGAAATTAAGCTTGCTAGCGTGATATAGGAGTCAGCAAACTATTCCTTCATAGTATATTCTCAGGCGTTTCAGGTCCTGCTTTAGAAGATTGTTTTCTGATTGCAGTTCTTGAAGTAAAATCATACGCCAGTCTTACATAACCTTGAAAAATTGCCCATAAGGGCAACAGATTAATTTTCTTTATATATATTAAATCAGGATGAATTGTGCTTTTTTTACATCCAACAACTCATGACGCTGTTAATACAAGAGGACATCGGGCATGGATCCAATACAAAGTAGTGCTTCAGTAATCTGGGCCAGTTAAACTAAACTTGCCTGTATGGCAGATGTTTTGCTAATATGAACTCAAGTAGCCATTTTGCTAACCCTTATGGGTTATCATATATGTTAGTCTGAGTTCATTATGTTAGCTTCCATGCTAGTATGATGATGATGATGATGATGATGAACTTTATTGTCCCAAAGGAAATTTGTCTTGGGTACAAACTCTGGCTGCTACATAGTCCAACTGTGTCACTGCATTCACACACAAAAAACACTGCTATAGAAATTCCATTATAAGACAATAAATAAATAAATACATAAAGAAGCATGTTACATTACATTTACAATAAAAATAAATAAATAAATAAAAATTTATAAAAACCCGTCTTTAAAAAATCTGTTATAGGACATAATGAATGCATAAAAAAGCATATCAGTTTAGTTTAAAATTTTGGACACCATTGCCTATTCCACAATTTACTGCTTGATGCTGTTTATTGCTTTAATGGAAAGTGGAACAAATGAGTTCTTTTAGCGGTTCAGTCTACAGGCAGGGACTCTAAGATGTCAACCTAAAGGAAGAAACTCATTCTCTGAATAAAGAATATGAGTGGACTCTGAGGTGATTTTCTGGGCTTTTCTGGTTATTATTTCATTGAAGATGGTCTGAAGTGAGGGGTGCTGCTTGACTCCCATCAACTTCATAGCTCTTTGAGTCAGACAGGTAAGTTTGGCCTTCATTTGGACAGACAGGTAACCAAACCAGGGAGAAATGCTGTACCTAATGATGCTCTCTATAACAGCACTGTAAAAGAGCAGCATGACTTTCTGACTGACACCAAAGGCCCTAAACCTGTGCAGAAAATGTAGCCGCTGCTGGACCCTGTTGCAGACATAATCAAAAAGTTGGCCTATATACCATTATTAGGGTGATCAAATGTCTTCTTTTGCATGGACCTGTTCACTTTTCCCCTTCTGTTTGGGGCATCTGAGGGCGGGTCAAAACAATTTAAAATGTCCAGTATTCATCCTTTTTGAAGGGACCAAGGCATGTACTTAAACTGACTGGTGCAATGCATGGAATGTGATGACCCTTGTTTAGTGTGCCATTTAATGCTTAGGCGCATCAGAGATTTCTCCCATGCCATCTCGGTCAAGACAAACTTTCTGGTGCATAGATCTGTTCGGTCACATGGACAAGAAAGGTGGAAAAAACAGTTGTGCTAGCTGATTGAGATTGTTGTTACACCGAGGAACGAGGTTAGGATGCACCAAAGTCAACCAAATATGTTAGAAGGCCAAAAGCATAAGATGTTACTCAGACTCACCCAAGGTTGCACGGTTTATCTTTTCACTTCCCAACCACAAAGCAAATCTTTAATTGGTTTTCTCAGCCCTGTTGCCAACTTAGAAACATTGTAGCTATGTTTAGCAACTTTTTAGATCCCTCCAGCAACTTTTATTTCATAAAAAGTGACTTGCGACAAATCTAACAACATTTTTCTGTTATTGCCGGAAAGCTGCAGCTGCCTGGTCCTGCGCTGCACACCCCACCTGCAGTCATAGCAGAGAGAGCAGAGAAGAGAGGAGACCCACTCCAGTCTGTTTCCACATTGTAAATGGATAAAGCATGCCTGAAGCTGCCAGTAAATCCACCCTAGATTACAAAGCGGGATATCAATATAATGACAGGTTTTGCCCCACCGTATTGGAAGCCTGGCGGGCCACCATGCTTTACTCGCCCCCTTGCCAGTCTAAGCGTTGTTTGTTTACTTAAGATTCTCGATGTTTAACAGTAACATTTCAATCTGGACTCACACGGACAAAAAGAGGCAATTAGAGAGATTTATTGGTTAGAAAAGTCCTTTGGTGCTCTGACCCCAGCAGAAGATGTGGAAGCTCTGAATGTATATGAGTTTGGATGCTCATTTTAGGACTGGGATTAGTGAAGCCTTCCCCCAAAAGAAAATGGGTTGAAATAATTTAGAGAAAAAGGGAAGGGCTTAGAATGAGTAAAGATTCCTAGAGACTTCCCCCCACCCATTAAAAAAAAGGGGGGGGGGGTGCTGAGGTAGAGGCAGAGAAAACGATGAATGTGAGGAACTGAAAATGAAAGCCTTATGAACGAGGTGACAGGAGAGGAGGAGAATTAGGATCTTAAAGGTGCATGCTGTGATTAAGAGAGGGTTAATGAACCTAACAAGGCGAGGGAAGGATGAATGATGACGGATATGTGACGTTGATTGTGCCTGCTAAGGCGTACAGAGGGTGTGGACTGTGCTGTGCCCAAAGGTGTGAAATGAATAGGCAGTACCTGACAAAGGAAAGTAAACGAGGAGCAGGTTTGCAGGTCCAGGTGCAGAACAACTGAGTGAAGCAAAATTACAAAGGTATAGGAGAGGTATGAAATGCGATGAGGCGGGACATGACTAAGAAATATAGAATAGACCTGAGAAAGCCAACCACCACCACTTAATTGCTGGATGCCTTTAGGAGCTGAGAGATTATTCATTCGATAGTGCTGAGGGAAGGTCTGGATGAATATGAGAAACAAATGCTGAAGAAGACCAACGGCGAGCTGTTGCAGGGATGCTGAAGAGAGTGCATGGAAAAGCACTACCGAGGCTGCTCAAATTGTAATTGGATGAGCTGAGAATAGGCTAGAATGACTAAAGCAGAGTATGAAACGCTCAGGATGAACTGAAGACCTTTGGATAAAAAAGATACCTGTTGATAAACCAAATGAAAGAAGGTTAAGGTGGCAAAAAATGACAGAAGCTAGAACTGTTTCAATGAGGAATGAGAACAAAGAGTATTGAGAGTGACCAAGTTTGCGGAGGTGAGCAAAGCAGAAGAATAGGATCTAAGAGAGGAAGGTCATAGACCTGATTTCAAATAAAATATTGCTAACTGACAAAAAGGATGAAGGGATTAATTTAGTCTAGCCTCAGAACGTTGAGAGGGGGAATACCTGGAATTTAGAACGTGATCTCATTTGTGATTTAATTTAAATAACCTGGAACATGATTATGAAGCTGTGAGACACTGCGTGCCAGTGATGCAACGGAGGTAAAGCATGATAGTCTTGGAAGACGAGCGACCTGTTAAAATGGCATCGACCTACGATATGACGTGCAGCAGTGATGCACTTCCGTATTCAAAGTCGGCCCCAGAGGCAGTATGCTATGGAGATGAGTAAAATCTTACAGAAAGATTTAGACTGGGGAAAGAAAGGAGACCAAACATCTGCAACCCTTGTTCCTGCAATGATCCCCCGAAACCTACGGACAGGGCTGCTTCTGTCGGTTAGTTAGCCGAGTGCATGATGACATGTGAAGGGAGATTCCAGTCCAGTCTAGAGGGGACTGGACCAAAAGGCCCGCTTATTCAATAATAAAGAGGATCCACAAAACAGCTTCAAACTATTTGCTAAACCAACACAGCGAGTCCTACAGCCGAAAATAACCCTCACACTATATAAAAACATGGATCCCACTTGATCTAGTATGTGCCAGTGAGTGAGGTGGACCGGCATAGATTTAAGAGCATCCACAATATTAGCTTTAGTGAGCCAAGCACTTTACCCAGCTGATAGATGAGTGATATTACCTAGTCCACCGTGGCGTAGAAGAGCAAAAAGGGGCTTAAAGATGAGCAAGATAAACTGAGATAGGGGCCAGAGTGAGGAGCTGAGAAGTCGATAACGGCGCTGCCTAAATATTTGCGAGTGGCCATCCCATGCCCCCTCATAAGACCATTGACATCTCCTTAAGGAGCAGCTGAACAGTTAACACTGGTTCATGTAGCACAGACTGGAGATTAATGCAAACGGAGGTGGATGTAGAGGAAGGAGATCCACCTACAGGATTTAATGTTTGATGCTGTTCTCACAACTGTGACTGTTTCCATGTGTTTGGCGCTTACATGGTGAAAATCACTTTGAGCTGCCTTGATAAAGCAAAGTTCTGCCTTGAGTTGAAACGTGCTATACAAATAAACTAAAAAAGACTTTGATCAATTCCAAATGATGTGGATAGAAACATAATCTGTCTGAATGTAAACAGGGAAGAGAAGGATGCATGGAATGCTTGCAAAAACAGCTGATCATTTTATCAGCTCTCCATATCTCCATGTCTCTTTTAGAGCTCACTATGGCACACTATATGCTATTGGAAACTCTAGCCTTCTTGCTAGCCTCAGTTCTGTCAAGTAGCCTGTGTGCTAGCTCAGTAAGTTAGCTACCTCGTCATTTTGAGCTCAACAAGTTAACCTTTGTTCAGACCTCTCAACTTTTATCAAAAGTTAAGAGTGAGATTATGCTAATTTTGGGGGCGGGGCTTGTTTGGGGCGGGGCTAACTGGACCCTGGAAGAGCCGGTGGAGTCTCAACTCCATCTCATTTTTATCCCACCAGACATTGAAGTAGACATGTATTACTTTTGTTAAAAAGAGAAAGAGACGTATTAATACCTTATTGTTCAGTTAATGGATTAAAACATAAAAAACACACAAATGTTCAAATAATACTAAATAAAATTAAGTAGTTTTAAGTTATTCACCGAATTATTACACTGTTACACATTAATCTATGGGTTTGTTTATCAGTGTAGATCTATAACCTGATTGGTGAATCAGGCTGAGTTTTATCAAGTCTTTATGGTCAACATTTTCCCCTCAGCAGCAACACTAAAGCACAAAGAGGTTCCCGCTGCGTCTTTACGCACGATCCAGCTGCTGATGTCTCCCTCTTTTCAGCTCAATGCACTTCTAGACAGTTACAGTTTATAACCAGCCCATTGCCAAAAAACGCATCCCCTGCTGTTTCATAGAAATATACACTTGTAGTTGATGTAACATTTTCTACGTGTTTACACATGTGTTCTGAACTACAAGTGTGAATTTCAGGTGTGTGGGACAATTTTTAGATTAAAAACATAGGGGGATGCGTTTTTTGGCAGCCCCATTGCCAAAAAACGCATCCCCTGCTATCTCAGAGGAGTTGACACTTGTTTGACTGTATTCCTGTATATCCATCTGTGATTAAAGGACAAGGGTCAGCAAATGCAAATTCTGCCCTGTAAAACAATGACAGCGCAATTGTCGTTCTATGATCTGAAGCCCCATTTGGAACTTTTAAACAGGCTTTGAAAAACTTTGATAATTTGCTGCTGTAATATTATAGATTTTTCAGAATAAAAAGCTAGCAGATGTGCAGAATCAAAACATAACAGAAATACAATTATAGAGCATTCAGTATTGTAAGAAAGCCCATACTGTTTCTGGATAAATAGATTATTGTATGAGTTAAGTTCTATTCCGTTTTATGCCTCTTTCCTTGTAAGTGTGAAATGTCCCATGCTCCTGAATGCACCATAGCTTTCTGACGCTCACGAATGCATCCCACTGGTCTATGAACACGGTGCCTGCACGTTTGATCTTCCGCTTAAGAAAAAGCTTTTCAGTTTCAAAACTCACGTCGGCTCTCACGGTTTATTGTTGTGTGTGAATGACAAGAGACCACAACAAATAAATCAGCCGTACCTCGGATAAAAACTTTGGATTTAATGTTGTTCATAACACCCGTACTTTTGTAAACGAATCTGCCAAATACACACAGTTTTTTTTCACACTAGTAGTACATTTAAACATTTTTATATAATTAATATAAGAACAAGTCGCTCCGTTGGTCATATTTTAATTCGTTTTCCGTCGATATTCATTTGTACAGAGCGAGGCGCGCTCCCGCGACAGGGGATGCATATCTCGGCAGGCATGCACTTTTGAGCATAACACCGGCTCACTTTCACCACTGGTTAATACTAAAATTATTCATAACTCTGATCACTCTTCCTGCTGCTCTGTTAACACGAACTGCAGCAGGAATTACTGATGGCCACAAGTTGTGAAAGAAGCCGAAACAGCTCAGCAGAAGGCGGAGTTTTGTCGTCCGCAGCCCAGGTGGGCTTTGTGATTTTTATGCGTGAGAAATGCCATGTTTGCGTGTGAGCGTGTGAAGTTAGTGAAATGCGTGTGTCACATGGTCAATGCGTGAGAGTTGAGAGCTATGCTTTGTTATATTTCAGTATTTATGCCTGTGTTCTAGTTCCATAGGTTTGCCTACATGCTAGTATGGGCTCAATTGCTTAGCTTGTGTGCTAGCTCACTAAAGCAGCCTGTCTGTCTGAAATCTGTACATTATTTCAAGGGTCGGGCTAGAGATAGTCTCTCTTTAAGGTACATACAACTCTTAATCATTCAACAGTTGAAGCAAACAACAGGTGTCATAGGGGAGAGGAAGGGAGTAGAATGATTATGCCATTGAAGCCGCTATAATAAACTGCAATTAAATTAGCGTAATTTGCTGTATCTTAGCAGTGCCCTATTTAAACTAAAACATATAATTACTATTTCTGGGTTGTTTGCATCCAAGGGGTCTTCTTTAAATATATCTAGAGCTGCATAAGTGCTCCACTGAGTTTAACATCCCCAGTTTTGTTTGCAGCTTTGTAAACTAATTATCATTCTGCCAATTTACATGCCCTCATTGTTTCCTCTCTCTCTCTCTGTCTCTCTTACACTCTCTCTCTCTCTCTCTCTCTCTCTCTCTCTCTCTCTCTCTCTCTCTCTCTCTCTCTCTCTCTCTCTCTCTCTCTCTCTCTCTCTCTCATGCTCCCTAAATAACTTTAGAAATAATGCCAACACAATAGTAGCTACATCCCTTTTGGGAGGTAAAATGAAACATTTTCATAGTAAAAAGAATACTGTGGTTTTGGAAAGAACTAGACATAAACTCATATGAGATTAGATTGTATTTGTAAATGTGTTATAACTCCTTTGTTTAAATTCTTCAGTCAAAAATTTTATTGTTACGATTTTTGACTGTGGAGTGACAAATTCAGACATATCCATATTAGTAACATTAGCATTTATACCCGGGATGTTCGAACAGCTAGACGGCTCCACACATGTATAATAGCATTTAGTGTGCCTGCATGTTGGAAAAATAGAGTGCATTGCAATGTATTTCTTGTAATTATGATAAATAATGTTCTGAATCTATCACTCTCCCCACATAACTTTTGCCCTCTATACATTTTCACAACATTTTCCTAATTTCTCTGTATCTTTAACATAGCACTGGGCATTTAAATAAATGGTGCAATCAGCTCCTATAAGAGCCAAACCAAGCAGATTCAGGACATCCCTGCTCTCCTTAAAAGAGTGCATTTAATATGCTTCTCTATGACCAGAGTGCTACTGTATATTCCCATGATGGTGTGTTCCCTGGACATCTCAAGCTTCCTTTTTTGCTTATTACACACAAATATGGGAAGCCAAGGAGAAGAGCTGACCAGAAGATAATGATATAGAGAAACTTTGTAAAACTTTTTGCAGTGCCATGAAAAGAAAAACATTAGGCATTTCTTCTGTTTTAGCTTCTGGTCATATTTTACATGTTTCCAATGTGCTAGGATAAATGCAGTAAACCAGAGAAGAAACAGTTGACGTCACAGTGGCCATACGTGGTATGATTTATACTGCCAGTGATGGAAACAGCAGTAAAAATCCTTGATTGTACACACAAACCTGGCCTGTAAACTCACCCCTGACAGTATGTGTAGCTACGCTGTTTTCAGTCACAGAATAAACACTAACAACATGACATTTAACAAGGTTGTGCCGTTTGATGTCAGTAGAGGCAAACTTGCTCGTCAAGGGCTCCTCTCTTTGAAAGAAACTTGTGCGCGGTCTGAGCCACATAAAAAAAACGTAATGGTTCTCAACTTTGGACCGTGGCATAAGGATAAGAGAATGAAAACTTTACTTCTTGATCTTCCATAACTGGTATCTTTTTTTGCAGCCATCTCTGCAGCAGGAGCAAAGTGTGTGAGTAAATAAATGTTACCATTAAAGAGGTCTGGATCTATGGCTGAACCCAAGAAATCTCTAACCAGTAGAATAAATATTTACACTCTGCTAAGTGTAAATGACAATGATGCACACCTTTGACATACATACACGGCCAAAAAGCTTCTTTAAGCAGAGAAGCATTAAGCTCTTCTGCAAGAACAACCAACTCAGCAGTTAAATAAAATGCGTGTTCTACATATTTGAAGAAATGCTAGATACATTTGACTTCAAGCTAATTGTCAAATTTTGTTTTCCCATGGGTCTGGGCACAAACATGGAGGAAAGTTTATTGAGATAGGTAGGACTGTGGTAAGGAGGACAGACTGTATTTGAGACAGACAAAACGTAGCATGGATAGAAAGTGGCAGATACCGACTTATGGGCAGATGGTTGGAAGTGTGGGGATGTGGTGAGGCCACGCACAGAGAGCTGAAGCCGACAGACCGGGCGGTGGCTTGGCTGAGTGATGGAAGCGTCTTGGATGTTACTGGAGCTGAGGACGACAGGAGTTCCAGAAAGGTTATTGGAATCTCGGTTGTGAGCTGAGGCTTGGATTTTTCTGTGGTGGTCAAGGCTGAACATGAACTGAGTCAGGATTCAGATGCAGTCAAAGACCTTCAGGGAGAACATGGACATCGGTTAGTTGGTAGGAAACACCAGGAGCGAGGTTCGGTTAGGTTATCGCTCTGGATGCGCTAATGCGGAGGCAGGAGTCTAACTGCATCTCACTCCTGCCTCCTTAAATGCCTCTCATAATTTGTGCTGATTTAGAATACATCTTTGGCTTGGTGTCCACCTGACCACCACGCTGGAGAAAGGTGAGAATACACCACAGCGCCACAACACAGACCTGTGCACAGAGCTATCCACCAGACATAAATAAATGTGTGGGTTTATCTAGATGGATAATGCTTATATCAACTACAGCATCAAAACCAAACCAATTAAAGCAGAAATTAAAAAATGTATTTTTATCAAAAAGTTACAAAAAAAAAAAAAGTTACAACCACTAATTGGCCATAGATTCTAATAGTTTGTTTTTAGGATTACATGGCATACTTAACATATTTCTCTAGTTTCTCTCTTGCACACAGGATCAAAATACAGACTGAAATATATGCTTTACTAGTAAATAGAACATCACTACTAAAATCTATATAAAGCCTGCTTTGCAAGTCATGCCCAAACCAGACACTTTTAAAGTCTTCAAAAGATTCAGGAAGATTTTGGGCTGCATAATTGACCACTGTTTTTGATAAAATGGTAAAAATTAATTGGAAATGGTTGGTTTTCAGGCACACACCTTTCTTCTAAATCAGCTCTTTTTTTAAATTAAATAAGAAGTTTTCTGAACATTAAATCCTGGGAAAAAAAACACCAAACACTTCAAAAAAACAATTTAAAGCCCAAAAAGAGCTCAACATTCATGTCAGTGGAGAAGGTTTGTAAACTTCTGATCAGAATGATGGTCATTTAACAATCTTCTGATTAATTAATAGCATTTTACAGTCTTTGATTCAGCTCTCCAGGATTGCTCTCCTTGCTCTCTCTTCTGATAGCAATAAGAGTCGTGCAGCTGAGCTCGGCTTGCAGCATGAGAGCCCGTGCACCGAGCCTTTCCTTGTCTTAATACACGGTCCCAGGCACAGCAAATTGCAGAATCTCTGATGTGCATAATAAATCAGGTTTCTTCTTCAACTGAAGTGCCCTTTTAAGAAATTCAAAGACAGGAGAATTAGAGCATGCTAAGAGTTTATTTGCAAAAGTGTGACGATAATATGTAAATATGGGCTCTCCAGAAAAGTGCTGCTTTCATCATCCCTCTAATTTATCTACAATTACTCCTCATTGTTGTGAAGTAAAAATGTTATTCTTTATTTTTACATATTAATTTGCACTTCATTTGTGGCTCATTTTAGTCGTGTGCTTGTTCCCTTTCATCTTTACCTTGCCTAGAAAAAAAAAAAAAAAATTTTAACTGTCTAAAATGTGGAATTTTATTACTCTAAGAAGAACATTTTTGCCAATAGGCTGCAGCCACGTCAGTATAGTGAGGTCACCTAGAATTGTTCCATTATTTATTTATGTTTATTTAATAGAATTAACTTCAAGCTAATTCTATTTTATGTAATAGAATTAAATAAAAAAAAAATTTATATAGCGACAGTTCATAACATGTCACCATGTTGGGGCGCTTTGACCATCTCAGTCGCTGTGCCCCTGAGCAAGACACTTCACCCGGATTGCCTACCATCTGAACAAATGGTTTGAAAGGGGGGTGAAAGAAGCCATCTTGGTCAAAAGAGAAAAGCCATCATTAAACAGAAGGGGAGGATTGCCCCCCCCCCCCCTCCCATTCCCCCCCAATGTTTAAAGCTCGGTCCTCCAACACGTTCCAGAGAATTACATCAGCATCTCATCATGATTCAGGAGAACAAGTGCTCCTCTCACACCAAGCTTAGCTTCTAACCACCAGGACAGTGATGGTGGGTCACTGATTTGCATCTGACTGAGAACGCTCCTTGGAGGATGAGCCTCCATGTCCTTAAAAAACAGCAGCGTTCCAACTGCAGGTTGCTCAAGTGACCTGGAATTAAATTTATGAGCATGCAAATAATTTTTGCTTTCTATAAATAAGGTGCCAATGGGCATTCATTTAAATTTGATTTGAAATTGTAAGATAAGAAGTTCCTTTATTGTCCCACAATGGGGGAATTGTGGGACAGTTGATTACAATAGTAATGAAAAAACAAGCTAATCTGATCTAAAATTAGTTCTAAAGCAACAGAGGATGAGCTTTATCAGAAATGCCAACAACAAAAGTTACAATAAATACCAGACTAAATTCTGCATATTAAATATTACATGTCATTGATAATCTGGCACACTCAGGCAAAAATTATTCATATTCAGACCAGAACTTGTGCAACCATTTGTATGTTGTAAACAGTTATTGAGTCTGTTGAGAGCAGCAGAGATCATAAAGTCTAACAGCAGTCGGGAGGAACGACCTCCCAAAGCAAACTGGCACAAAATGATCCGTGAATCTTAAATAATGAGAACGTGGCATTCCAGTCTGCCATGGTTCTTCCTGTCAGGTTGTTTTTGGGTGGGTAGATTTTATCTTTACTAAAAAATACTTTTCAACAAAACTGCAAAGAAAAGATATTTATGACAGTGCTGCACAAGGTGGCAGCTCTGTTAACCTCCTTCTGATTTATTATTTTTAAAACTTGTCTTTTGTGTTTGCCTGATTGAGAAATAAATACTTTTTTATATCTTTTATTGTGATTTGCAGCTGTGCAGCTTGATGGATTCTTGCAGTCACACTTTTATTTTTAGAACATTATGATCCAGAGCAACATTGGATTTGTTTGTTACAACAGGGAACTGCTGAATGACATCTCAAAGCCTCAAATAATACCTGAACTGCGACCCAAATCCCAGATGAGTGAAAGAGAAAACGTCATGGATAGAGACAGGAGTAAAGAGGAGAGAGAAAGAGGAACCATCTCTACCATCGATCATAATGGGAAGATCTCTTTATTTGTATAGCACATTGAAGTGTTCTACATGATGAAAATAAAACATACAAAAAATGTGCATTACAGTGTCATAATAAAGACAGTGAAAAATATAATTCTGCATTCCAGATACTCTGGAGGGGTCTGACATCATTAGTGTTAAGGAAACTTTCTCTCCCTGAGACGTGGCTGCAGGATCATATTCCAGACTCCAACATCTCTTTGTCTAGTTTTCTTACCATTAGAGTCAGGCAAGGATTAAAGGAGGAGAAGCTTGTCATCAACAGATGGTGTAATTCAGGACATGCTGCTGTCTCACCCTGAGCCATGGGAAGGTTCCTGCACTTTGGAAGACATCCTGCCTTATTTGGGTCTCAACGACAGCTCAGCCATCAGTCCTCAGTGGCTATAGACCCATTTCTTTGACATCTCATGTCACTAAGGTCCTAGAGAAACTCCTGTTAGCCTACCTGAAAAAGCATAAAAGCAAATCTTAGGACCTCTGCAGTTAGTTGCAAGACATCACTGTACAGCTGCTTTACCAAACACACTCATCTGGACAAAGGTGGGAGGAGCAGTCAGGTGGAGGCCTCAACAAATGCCAGGATCATAGACTACCTGACCAAGGGACCACAGTTTGTGAGAGTGAAGGGTTTTCTGTCTGACCAAGTGCTCAGCAGCACAAGACCACCACAAGGTGGTTCTCACCATTTCTTTCACTCTGTCTACCTCAGACTTCCAGTAAGTCCTGTCTTCTGTTGAAATACTCAGAGGACTCTGCAGTTGTTTAGTATATCAGAGATGGACAAGAAGCTGAGGATGGAGAGCTATTTACATCGCAGAGTTTCCTGCCCACTGCAACTATCAACTATCATGACTGTTTGAAAAAATAACATGAGTTACAGCTTTTAATTCCTCATAAAGTATCTTTGAATTAAATGGATTTGAAAACAAATAGAATGAAACTCACCATTAAGTGACATCATTTCATTCACAAACCACGTCTAAAGTGAATTTTGTTTATTTTGCTGTAAAAATGTGGTGAGGTCTCTTTCAAGCATCATGGAAGGTGACAACACATTTGACAGCATCCCCATGAGAAATATCCATTATAAAAGCAGCATTCTAAATAAATATTCAGGTTGCTACACCTTATCAGTATATTTCCTTCAGTTTACAGCTCATTGTGAAGTTTGAATATAAAGTTCAATATAAATAAATGGAGAAACTCAAAAGGCAGGAGAGAAATGTCAGCACACTCAGAGGTGAGTCAGTGGATGATGGTTTGACAGCTGAAAAGTTCACCTCCCTGTTCCAAACTTTTCCACATGTCGGAGATTTTCATTTCAAGTTGAAAATTTGTTGAACATAAACAAGTGAGGACAGAGTCTGAAAGAATACAATGTTTAAAAGTGATGCACATGTAGGGTTAGATAAGTAGACAGATCAATAGATTTTTTTCCATCTGTTGGTTCTGGTTTGTCAGTTATTTTTACTCTCAATTTTCACACATCAGCTGGGCAGAGCTTAAATAAAGATTTGCCAAATGCGGGGGAGACTTGAGTCACGGGACAATATTCATAAATAATATTTATAATCCATCATCATAACATCTCAAAACTGGTCATGTCTGAAAGCATCTCTTTCCCGTCATATATTAGGATAAAGGGCAATTTGGTCAGCTAATCAGGAAAAATCAGTCACTACCTTCTTCTTCCTGGTACTTTCACTCCTCTGGGTTTGGTTGGTGGGTTGAAATGTCACCTTCATTAAGCCTGTCTGCAATCAATACTCAGCTCTGATGTCCCACTGCGGCTAATCATACAACAAAGGCTGGTATGGTGGGAAAACAGCCAGAGTTCCCACTTCCTCCTATTAAAACATATATGTAGACTGATGGCCCTGGATACTCATTAACCCTATAGTTCTTTGATAAGGTATCAGTGTAACTAATCATAATGTGACCGGTTTTATGGTCAGCTTTCTCAGGGTCAGTGATTTACAGAAGAGTCTGTTTACAAATGCTTACATTGATTCTACAATTTGAGATTGGATTAGATACCATAATTGTGCTGCTAAAGATGGCTGCATTTTGGAGAAGCTCTGTTGTTTTTATCAAGCAAATCCTTTTAAGGAACTTCAATTCCTCCTTTTTGTGGATCAAAAGTTTCTTTTTGGATATTTTTCTCAACTGGCGTTGGATATTGTGCTGCTTGAAGAGTTTTTTTTTTCATTCCTGGGACATTTGTTATGATGTGTAACCATTAGCTACCAGTTGGTTTTGTACAACCGTGAGGAGTCAATTGATATATCAGAAGCTGAGATAATACTTCAACTACGTCCCCGAATCCCAGATGAGCTGAAAAGGAGGTGCTGAGGATGCTGAGCAGGATCAAGAAGAAAAGAGAAAAGGAGGAAATTTAAGCCTTCTCTTCCATCAATTATTATGCAATGTGAGATCTTTGGGAAACAAGTTGGAGGAACTCCAAAGCTTAACAAGAACCCAGCCAGAATATTGGCAATGCAGAATTATGTGTTTCAGTGAAACATGCCTGCAGGATCATATTCCTGACTCCAGTGTCTCCCTGCCAGGCTTTCTGACCAAACAAGCAGACATGGACTAAAGAAGAGCAGAACGAGCAAAAGTGGTGGATTGGTGGCGCTGGTGAACAACAGATGGTGTCATTCAGGACATGTCACTGTGTAGTTTCATCTCTGCAGCCTGGATATTGAAGTATTACCAGTTAATCCATATTATTTACCCATGAATGCATGGATGTGCTAAAATTGTCTTCAATCGAATAAAAACATAACAGAAGTAATAATTTCTGGACCAATAGAGGAGAGATCCAGAGTTAGCTCACAGCTTCAGCTGCTTCAGCTAGGAACCACTGATCAGGCCTGAAACCTGGGAGCAGTGATGGACTCAGACCTGAACCTCCATCTAAAGACAAAGTGGACCTTCTAGAACCTGGAGAACACTTCCAGGATTAAAGGACTGATGTCTCAGCAGGATCTGGAAAAACTAATCCATGTTTATCTTTAGTAGAACTGATCGCTAAGAACATGGACCCGGTTCTGAAGTGCTCACTAAGACTAAGAACGTAGAGAACATGGACCCGGTTCTGAAGTCCTCACTAAGACTAAGAACGTAGAGAACATGGACCTGGTTCTGAAGTCCTCACTAAGACTAAGAACGTAGAGAACATGGACCCGGTTCTGAAGTCCTTCCACTAAGACTAAGAACGTAGAGAACATGGACCCGGTTCTGAAGTCCTCACTAAGACTAAGAACGTAGAGAACATGGACCCGGTTCTTAAATCCTCACTAAGACTAAGAACGTAGAGAACATGGACCCGGTTCTGAAGTCCTTCCACTAAGACTACGAACGTAGAGAACATGGACCCGGTTCTGAAGTCCTCACTAAGACAAAGAACGTAGAGAACATGGACCTGGTTCTGAAGTCCTCACTAAGACTAAGAACGTAGAGAACATGGACCCGGTTCTGAAGTCCTTCCACTAAGACTAAGAACGTAGAGAACATGGACCCGGTTCTGAAGTCCTTCCACTAAGACTACGAACGTAGAGAACATGGACCCGGTTCTGAAGTCCTCACTAAGACAAAGAACGTAGAGAACATGGACCTGGTTCTGAAGTCCTCACTAAGACTAACAACATAGAGAACATGGACCCGGTTCTGAAGTCCTTCCACTAAGACTAAGAACGTAGAGAACATGGACCCGGTTCTGAAGTCCTTCCATGGCTCCCTGGATCTCAGAGAATAGACTTTAAAATCCTTCTGTTAGTCTATAAATCCCTGAATTAGCACCTAAATCCATCACAGACTTGTTATCAGGGCATCAACCCTCCAGACCACTTAGGTCTTCTGGCTCCAGCCTGCTCTGCAGAACCAGAACCAGAACCAGAACCAGAACATGGAGAAGCAGCATTTAGTTCCTATGCTCCACTGATCTGGAACAAACCCCCAGAAAACTGGAAAAGTGCTGAAAGCCTGAGTTCCTTTAAATCAAGATTAAAACACATTTGTTCAGGATTATCTTTGACTGTTCTAGTTAAACTGGTTTACTGAAACATCATTAGTTTAAGTTTGTAGTCCAACTGTTTTTAATATTTGCTTTTAGTTTCTATTTTACCATGTTTTATTTTGTTTCTACATTTTATTCAAACTGCTTTTATTATGTTGTATTTTCCTATATTTTAACCATGTAAAGCACTTTGCATTATCTCTGTACTGAAATATGCTATATAGATAAATTGCCTTGCCAGAGAGTACACCAGTGGTATTTTGCCAGCAGTCTACATTCCACCATCAGCTGCTCTGCATGTGATGCCATCAGCTCAGTTGTGGATAAGCTACAGATACAACATCCAAATGCTTTTCTGGCAATATCTGGGGATTTTATCCCTCACTCTCCACCACACTTCCAATCTTTCAACAGTTTGGAACCTGCTCTAGAAATGACTAAAACTCTGGATTTGTTTCATACACATTTCAAAGACTCGTGCATCTCTAAGGCTAGACCTTCTCTTGGCAAATCAGATCACAATCTGGTTTTTCCCTCCTCAGAATATGAGCCCTGCTTCAGAGGCAACCTGCAGTAAAGAGAACTATGAGAAAACGGTCAGAGGAAGCCGATGAAGCCCTTCAGGGTTGTTTTGAGGCAACAGACTGGGATGCACTGTGCCAGCCACATGGAGACGACATCAATGCCATGACTGAGGGTGTGACTGACTGTATGAACTTCTGTGTGGACAACACACAATCATTTCCCCGTTACACCTCAGATGTTTCATCTTCCGCCTCAGCCATAGATCCTTCTGCTTCTGCTTGTTTGTACTCAGCAGAAGATGCTGCAAATCTTATATAAGTCTGTTGTGGAGAATGTGATCTCCTTTGTTATCATCTGTTGGGTTAGCAGCTTCAGAGCAACTGATATAAAGAAGCTCAACAAGCTGATAAAGAAGGCCAGCTCTGCTCTGCAGACCCCTTTAATACTTATGGAGATAATCGCGCAAATAAGGATTATTCATAACACGAAAAATATTATGGACAATAATAACAAGAGCACTTTTGTACAACAGAATGTCTTCAATCAGAGGCGTCTCCAAATCAGCTGTAAGACAGAGCGCTACAGGAGATCCTGCCGGCTGCCATCAGCATCTACAACAACTCAGTGAAGACACCACATAAGATGAGCTACACCAGTCTTTAATTTCCCTCTGGGATTAATAGTGTTTTTTTATTAAATTTATATTTTATGGACAGAAATGTTGAAGTGAGGCTTGGGTTTATTTGTAAAAAGTTTTAAAGATAAATCAGATTAAGATTAATTAGATAAATTCTGTATTTGTCAAATACAGGCAACATAACAATCCCCCAAAAATGAAGTTTTTGTCCCTGAGTTTATTTCAAAACTGTGATCAGGCCTTATATTTTGATTCCAGAGTCCTGGCTCCTTTTCCCTCAGTGGCCTTTCGGCTACTGTTGGTCCAGGATTTATTTGTCTTTCTTTCTCTGTCATCACCTCCAGCAGCACCTTCACAAGATATGTTGTTTTCGTTTTAGGGTTTATTTGCAGATTTAGCACCAAAACTGTTCATCTCTGGGGAACAGAACCTGTCTCATTGCACAATGGCCCATTATCTCCATGCTGCTTGTACTAGTGTATTATTTCAGCAGATAAATATATCACATTCATAAATTTAAAAATTGTACTCAAGGATCATCCAGACTTGTGGAGGTTCCTAATAGAGCCCTGACGTCTTGGCTGATTTATTTCACCATTATGCCACACAAGGAAGCTGTTTTTTTAAGGTGTTAAATATGCCAATTATTAACTCTATTGTTGTGAAATAATCCATTAGAAGCTCACAAAAACATCACATCATCATCTGGGATTTCCCAAATAGATTAAATCAATTTTATTTTATTTAAACCTGAGAATTTAAAGAAAGCAACCAAACATTATCTCTATCAATTTTCAAGCATGAAGCTAAAATATATTTGATTTTTTTTCTTTGCTACATTTGGAAAATTTTAGTCAGATTTTAAATGAAAACATCATGTGACTATTTTTCCAGTGTATGTAAATATCTACTTTCAGCTGAACGCTTCCATTGGGTAAATGTATCCTACAGCATAGGCGCTCATCATTGTGTTAATGTATAGGGATGGGTACCAAATTCTGTACTTTTATGAGTACGGACCAAATCCCGTTGGTACCACAGAGTACCGGTTCACGTAAAAACAAACGGTTTTGACACCTAAATGCAACACTGTGACACTGAGGGAGTGGAAAAGTAGCGATTTTCCATGCCGAACACAAACGCAGCATAATACACACAATAGCGTAACAACATCAGTAGCCAGTAAAGCAAGTTTGGCTCCACTTTTCAAAGTGTGCCATGAACTGTTGAGGCATAATCCAGTGTGTTTGCAGAAGTAATTAGCACTAAATGTTTTTTTTCTTTCCACTGTCGCTTCATGCTTGCTCAGTATGAGGGATTGCTGCAAAGCCATCAACAATGCAGATGACTCTCCCTGTAGCTCTACGGTTCTCCAGGAGTAAATGCTGCTTGTCGGGACTTTGAAACAATCAACTGGTTCCCTTATATAGGACATTTTTGACCAATCTGTATAATATGATTGAACTTGACTTTGTAAAGTACCTTGAGATGACATGTTTCATGAATTGGCGCTATATAAATAAAATTGGATTGAATTGAATTGAACCGGTTTTGGAGCAAGAGTCAAGATAATAAACGGTCCATCTTTTAAAGCATTTTTAAAGGTTCAACCCACATAGTCAGTTCTGCTCGTCATTCCTCAAAATTTCCTTACAGATAAAGGGAAATAAACAGGCATTCCAACAGTATACAATTTATCAATAAGAAACATTTTTACAACAAGCAATCAAACCCGAATTTTCTTATTTTTTCTGCTAGGTTTATCTTTGAAAATGCAACCAAAAAATGTAAGTATTTAAAGATTCCCTGGAGCTGTAAAAAAAAACAATCTGAGGCACTACAACACATTTTAGAAAGAATAATTGCTCCTTCACAGCCCATTACACAAAAGTAATGAGACTACATTTCGAAATAACCTGGATTTTAAGAGCTATATGTATGTTCTTCCTTTTTTCATTCTTTGTGCTTTTCATCTGAACAAGTCCAGAATGACTGACAGACAAGCAAGAATCCTTTTACTTGAAAAATGGCATCTTTTTTCCCCCAGACCTCTAAAAACAGTCTATTACCAATATGAACCCTTCATGGCCTCTATTATAAAATGAAAATGACTTCAACAAACCTTGCAGCTTCATTTTGAGATTGGGAATTGTGAGGTGATGCGCTGCTTGAAATGTCAAGAGTAATGCAATGTTAGCCCATCGTCTTTCTTGGCTTTCAACGTTTTGGTAATTTCTCTTGATTGTATTTTTATTTAGCTTATTATTTATTGTTTGTGTGTTTTTATATTAAATGTTGTCTGCCTTCACAGTCACTTCAACCCCTTTCACCTCAAAAGTCCCGACATTTTGCCAAGCTGCAGCTGCAAACAAGAAATCGGTTTTAACGTTAGAGCAAAAGACAATTGAATGTACTTCAGTTTTTTCAGTGTTCCCTTTCTTCTATTAAAACATATATATAGACTGATGGCACCGGATGCTCCTTAACTTATATTCCTTTGATTATTAGTGTAAGCAAGCATAACGTGCGTAGTAATAGGGTCAGCTTTCTCAGGGTCAGAGATTTATAGAGAAGGTTGTTTTCAAATGTTTAACTCATTTGTTATAGGCTGAAAATGTTGAAGTGAAGCTTGGATTGATCTTTAGAAAGTATTAAAGGCTCAAATCAGTAAAGTATATTTTCTGTAGTTGACTAATTGTCTAATGTTTTTTTTTTTTTATCGTGTGAGCATTAGTTTTTGGAGGTGACTGTTATAAATACAATTCCAAATTATGCAACTGTAATCTTGCGCTTGCAACTGAGTGAATGTCACGGCTTGCCTATCCTTTGTGACCCGGAAGCAGCAAGCACGGAGAGAGATATTGCAGTATAATATTTTTATTAATGCGGAAATAACAGAAGCAATATGGATATGGGTGAGAGTTCTGGCCGGCTGGGAAGGCTCTGGTCACGGACTGTTGGGAGAGAAAGGTGAGAGTGAACACCGGTAGCAGACAGGCTGGAGTGAAAGCGAGGAGAGGTGGACTTACAGTGTAGGTAATGAAGGCTGAACCAGGGAGAGAGAGCTAGGCTGTGTTGATCAGTGACAGACCGAGGTGTGGTTCCAGGTCCGGTGGAGCGTTCCACGACGGAGGATAGACAGGCCAGATGTAAAGGCAGATGCCAGCATGAGAGGAGGAGCTCCAGGTCGACCGGAGTGCCAGGAAGGCTCGAGGGATTTGGAACTTTCAGAGGACCAAGATGGTTGCTATTGAAGAGAGACTTGATCTAACTGAGCAGGAACAGGAATGGATCTAGGGAAGGTAAAACAAGGAATTGGTATGAAGCAGCAACTTGAAATAAGAAGCACCAACGGAGCAAAGGTTGAGGACAGGTATCACTCTGATGCCCTCATTCTGTCTCCAGTCACCTTAAATGCTCCTCATGATTGGAGAAGATGGGAAACACCAGCTACTGGCGTCCACCTGACGAAGCCTGCAGGAGAAAAGTAGGAACAACCACAAACCTCTGCTGACCTGAACCACATTCTCACATGGAGACTATCCTGTGGCAGCGGAGATGTGGCTGTTGTGAACGTACACGACTCAGGCGAGATGTTTACTCCAGGAAGTTGGACCGTTTTTGCAAAAACAGCGAAGCATGTTCTGAAGCTACAGGTTGATACCCTGACATTGGTCATTGGTCTGAGGATAGAAACTGGAGGATAGCTGGAGCTTGGCACCAGGCGTGGTACAGAAGGTCTGCCAAACCTGGGAGATTAATTGGGGACCTCTGTTGGGGATGACCTTGAGAGGTATGTCATGAAGTCGGAAGATGTGACGGAATAACAGTTGGACTGAAGGAAGTTTGGCGACACTGAGGATGTGACAAGCTTTGGAGAGTCTGTCAATGATGGTGAGGATGACTGTTTTAACATTAGAGGGAAGTAATCTGGTGATGAAGTCCAGAGCGATGTGGGACCAAAGTCGGTCTGGAAAGGTTAATGGTTTTCTAAGAGTCAGTGAGAAAATGTTTTGCTCATGTTACATGTAAAGTGAGGACTTCAATGAAAAGTGAAGACCTAATTTTGTTCCTTGAAATTTTTTCTCGGCTAGGGGTTAAGTTTAGGACATAAGCTGTCAATTAGGTTTAGGGTTAGGTATATACTGGAAAAGGTTAGGTTTAGAGTCAGGATTAGGCCATAGAAAGAGTTGAAAATGAGTGGAATAGAAGTAAATGGAAGGCAAGGCATGGTCCTCGCTTTGTATTTAAAACATGGAAGTGTACATGCGTGCAAGTATACAAATAAAAGTGTCTGGTAGATTTTAAACAAGAGAAAACAAGTAAGGAGATCATTTGTAGAGGCATGTTTTTACTGGCTGACAGTGAACCTTATTAAAGATATTAAACATACTTTATGGACTTAGAGTTGCACTTTTGAAGTTTATTTTGTCACCTTCATTTCAAGACTTGTTAAGATCATCAGGCAGGCTTCCTGAATTAATAAAGCTTTTTGCACATTCCAAACTTTAGGTTTAGATAAAGCTAAGGTGAGGTTCTAAATCAATATCCCATCTCACAGAGCTCTGTTCAATCTGACATGTGAACATAGAGAGGTGGTGGACCAACCGCTCACCTACCCAGACACTGGAGTCTACCTAGACTGTCAAGCTCGGCAAAATGAACATTAATCAGAGAAGCAGCCAAGAGGTAACTCTCAAGGAGCTGCAGCAATCAAAAGCTGAGGATGCAGAATTTATTCATTTATTTTACCAGAAAATTATTAGGAATATACTACCCAACTTTAGCCTTTGAGAAGCTACATTTTGAGTTTGCCACAAGACATGAAGGGGGGACAGCAAACAGTTTCAAGGTTATCAGGCCAGATAAGACCTAAATTGAATTTTTAGGGCAGAGAAAATAACAGTGTAGATCACCCTGAAGACATTGTCCCCACAGGGAATATGATGGTTTCATATTTCAGTGTGTTCCTATATCGTTGTGTAGGGATGCTTTTCTTCAGCATTGATTGGGAAGCTGGCCAGAATGAAATGGATAATGAGTATAACAAAAGGGTGGCGGTTCCCTTCTCATATCAAAGCACATTTATGTTTGAGAATGGCCTAGTCAAACTCCAGACCTAAATCCAACTGAAACGGTGTGGCAAAACTTTGCAATTGATGTTCACAGATGTTTTCCATCTGAACACAAATGCTAGCTGCACTTTCATATTTTTTTTGGAAGAAATAGCACTATAATGAATGGCACCTTACACTGAAGAATTTACATTTATGAACTCCAGGGGTGTCAAATTTCAGTCCTCAGTCTAGAAACTTTTAAATGTGTCTCTGGTCCAAACATCTGAGTCAAACTCGTCATCTTCCTCTTATTTAGGACTGTGTTGCAGGGACACCAGACTTCTCTCTCCCCAAACACCTCCTCCAGCTCCTTCAGGGAAGGTTCAAGATATTCCCAGACCAACAGAGACATGGTCTCTCCAGCTCTTCATCTAATCAAGTGCCCAGAAACTTATTTCTGCAACTTGTATCCCAAGTCCAATGACTGAATTCTTCTCTCAGCATGCAGTCAGGTTCTACAGAGTCCTGTTTATGACCTAATCTTTTTGCTCAGGCAAGTTGAAGCAGAAACAAATCCAAAGATTTCATGATACTGGCCCCCAACGCCTGTGGTTTGACACCTTTTTATTACTTTATGTTGATTTGTAAATAAAGTCCCAATCCAACACATTGAAGTCTGTGGTTTTAATGTAGCACAATGCTACTGCTGCTTGGGTCGGCAACCCGCAGAAGAACAGCAGAATAACAGTTTCTCTACAATAAAATTATTGTTCAGACATTTAAGACAAAAAGATGAATGTTTATGTTAATATGGTATTCAACTAAAGCAACTTAGAAATTATCTTATAACAAACAAAGTTGATGTTAAAGCTAACAATAAGCTAAGGAACACTGTTTCAGGTTCTGCCAGAGGTGACCGGGTGAAAGTTTAGAAAAACAAAACACTTAGGGAAGTGCAGATAGAGCTAGAGGGTGCACAGGAAAAGAGTTTGAATTGTAAGGGACTCTTTGAGCTTGCTGTAGGCACTGCTAGCAGAATAAAGTGACCAAGCCATGACCTAAGCCATTGCGAGAGCATTCAAGCAAATGGGACCCGTTTTATGAAGCTCTATGTAGGCTAACATCAGTGACTTGGATTTGATGCAGAGGGCCTCCAGTGGATATCCGCTTGCTGAAGATCAGACCCCACACTGTGCTGTGGAACATCTGCAGAGGTTTGGAGTAACTGAGAGGACAAATTATGATAGACTGTACCAGGAACCAGGTGGTGTGTTTGGTGACCTGATCTTTCTTATGTTTAGCAATGTGAAACAGGATGATCCAGATAATGAACATGATTGTTAAAGGTCAGCTGGTCATCGATCATGACTCCCTCATTTCTTGTTACTTTTGATGGAGCAAGCGATATTATTCAGTTTTGATTCAGATATTATGGTGTGAGAGGTTTAGTTGGAGGTGATGGCTTTTAATGCATGTTGACGTATCTTACAGACAGACTGAGATTTATACAAAGACCGTGTAGTGGGGAACGTCAGATATAACTGGGTATCGTCAGCATGAATGTGAGTCTTTTGTAAACAAAAACATACATCCAACACTCTGAAGCCTTGTGCACAGAGCCGGATTATCCATTAGGGCCAGTGCCCAGGGGCACCAATCATGGGGGGGGCACCACACGACACATGCTTTAAAAATATATTTTTCATAAATTGTTATATTATTTACTTGAAATTGTTGAATGACCATGCATTATTTGTTTTGTGAACACTGATGTCACAATAATAATAAATGATAAATAAATCAAGATTTTTTTTATTTCAACATTTTAAAATGAGATATTTGAATATTGCTCACTGCTCATATGCCTAAACGTAGTTGTGTAAGTGAGTAAATAGTAAATTACATTACAGAAATCCCCTTGATTATGTCTGTTGTTTTTGACCGGAGGACAGCACGGGTAAGGGGGGGGGGCTTTGAGGTATAGTGCGCAGGGGCACCACATTGTCTTAATACGGGCCTGCTTGTGCAGCATAAAATCAGTGTATTTTTCTGAAAGTAAGTCTCATATTTCCATATACACTGCCATACATTCCCCTTTTCCACCTCCCAAGCTTGAATCCTTATTTTTAACCTTGTATTCCCCTCATCTCCCACACAGTAATAATCACTCTTTGGCCACAAACAGAAGCCAAGCACAAAGAGCAAAGGTATCATTTCTGGCATAACAGACTCATTTTACACTGTATGTTTCCTGCCAACAGTTAGATCTAGGTTATCTCTGAAACATTCAGGTCAGCAAACCTTTCTTCTGTAATACACTCAAACATGCTATTACTCTGTCATCTATATTTGTCCAGAATGCAACACACCCTCCATATTCCTGTGAAATACAGCTCTTGCTTAGAAAGGGCAACTCTACATCTGCTCTCGGGAGCAGAAGTAAAGCAGAACAGAAAGTCTAAGGTTGATCTGGACTAAATTACAGAACGCAGGTACGAGACTGTCGCTTTAGGTCTGCAGAGCAGGAATAACAACAGACTGAAAAGTAGCTGCAAAGTTCAACGTTTGCAGGACTTGTCAACATACAAATATATATTTTCTCAGTCTTTGTTCTGTTCATTGAAAAATAAAATTCAGGACATCATTTCTCAAAATCTCTTAATCCAAATAACAGAAGTAGGTGTGGAGCATGCACTTAAAGGTGCTTTTGATTTCTGTCGGATGTAAAAGCTTGTATCTGAGAATGGAAATTAGGTACAAGTCAGAAAACAAGTGGGAAATTCAAATTTTTGATCATAACTAATAGCAATGAATGCTAAAAATTCTACATTTACATCCACATATAGAGATTGTGCAACACTGTACTTGTTCCTCTCTGTTCTGCCTAGCAGAGTTCCTAATAGTTCTTTAATAGACGGCTTAATGTTTGTTCCTAGTCGGACTCGTGTAGCGACGGACCAGTCTGAGTAACGTTGCAGAGACCAATACACAATTGTTTCTCATTACGAACCCTCTAGTCAGATCTTTGCTTGTATGTAATTATAACCAGTCTGGTGGTCATTAGTGCTGCAAATATCAACTGTTATCCTGACTCTCAACAACATAAAGAACAATATTTTTTAAACATTGGAAATAATTATTTATGATATTAGAAAGAAAATGTTAAACTTTTTTTAAAAACTACAAACATGATGACGTGTTTTCAAAGTATCCTATTAAACTCTATCCCTTTAGAGTTAATTAAAGTTGCTGGGGAAACTCTTCAAAAGAAGGTCTATCCTTCTAATCCATTTAGCTCAAAGCTCCATGCTCTTTTACAAGCAGCTCTTCACACAGTTTCTTTCCTCAGAGACAAATGCTACCCAGCCATTCGTGATTACCGTGTTCCCTGCTTGGGATTATTGTTGTGATATCACCTTCTTAGTCACTTCCCAAATAATCTCTATGGGATGTGTACTTTTCTGGTGCAACCTTGAACCGCATTCAAGAGTTAACTTGCTTTCTGCAAGGAAGTGGCTTATGTTGCGTAAGAGGTTTGGGAATTGTTGGATGTGTTGCTGGTTTTCTCCTGCTGAGAAACTAAAACAGTCACCTTTAAGATCTACAAGTCTGTAGAGGGTAGAGTGTGTGATTCAAAAACAAACTTGAGTTACTTCTGAGTGTGAATAAAAGAACAAAGTCCCAGAAAGCAGCACAGCTAAAGATTTTTGTTTTCTCCTTCATCAGCCTGTCTTTGGTTTTTCCCCTGCCTTTATACATAGGATGGTTCATTCTGAACACCAGTTTCCTTAACTGTCAATGTAGTCCTGACAGAAACTAAGTACTTCCCTGCAGCTTTCAAAAGATCTAATATATTTTTAGTTGAAAAGTTTAAGGATGGTTGAACATCTTCCAAGCAGTGGCTGATCATGCCAGGTCAGAGCATGCAATGCCCAGAGAAATGATAAAACCCAAGAGCTCTATCTCAGTCCAAATGTTAAAGTTCAGAACAGGACACTTAGAAATACAATAATTAGTATCATTCTAAAAAGTTACCAATATAGATAATAACAGAATAGGACTTAGACTCTTAAAAGCTGCATCTGAATGAACATGAACAATGTTGTAATGCACAGCTTGGAAATAAAACTGTTAAATATCCAAGGGTTTAGGTCTTAAGAAACAATATATCTGACCTTCACACCTTTTTTCCTTTTTTGCTGATACTCTGTCTTTAATGACCGTACCCAGCCTCAATAAAAAACAGACAGAGAATGAAACCCACATCAGAGAAGCAGCACAGCTGTCATTAAATAATAACTAGAGAAAAAAGAAAGGAGTTTTTAAAATACAAATCAAATCAGATCAACATTGCCAAAAACCAAAACAAATCCACTCGCGACTTAAAAATATTGCCTTCAAGAAAGTCAGCAAAAGGAGTCCCGTAACAGAAACCCCTTTTTAGTCCATAAATATATCCGAGGTCAGTTTAGGGTCGAAAACCCACACAAATTATTTTCCCTAAAAAATGCAAATTACTTGTGGTAGCACAAAAAACAAAAGGATAAATGAGCTCACCCAGTATTTTTAACCTGGCCTCACTGGCATCTTTCCGTCCGGCTGGCTCTTTGCACATTTTGCAGCTTCTCATTACAGTCGGCCTCAGTTTGCACAGCTCTCTGGTGCTGAATTTAGAACGTCACAACTTTTCATAATCTTTTCTTTTATACAGAGCTTATTTTAGGTCTGAATCCTCCAGCTTCATGGCTCTGTCGCTTCCAGATCGATCTCCCCCTACACTCCCCCTCCCCTAATCCCCTGTAACACCTGAAATACTTAAAGTTTCCACCCATAATCTATTTTAAATAGTGGAATTTCTGAAGGATTGTTAAAACCAAAGTTACAACATCACCATAATTCTGGTACTTTCCTCTTTTTACACATAAGTTATTTAAAAATCTCACATGAAAACCTTGAACACTGAACATAGACCATGGTTACGTTATAATGTCCTTTGAACAGGTGAAACAAAAGTAGGGATGTTTGGCCATAAGGTACAGAACCATGTTTTGAGAAAACTAAACATTGTTACAATAACTTCATACTGTCAAGCATGGTGGTGGAGGGATGATGATTTATTGTTGCCACACAAACTGGGCCAATTAAAGTCTTTGAGTAGACTATAAACTTCTGTACACCAAACTATTCTAGAGTCAAATGGGAGTTCATCTGTCCGACAGCTGAAGTCTGTTCCAAACTGGATTGTTGACAGGACAATGATCCCAAAAACAGCAACTAATCTACAACAGAATGTGTAAATAGAACAAGATTTAAGGTATTGCAGTGGCCCAGTCAAAGCCTAGACCTAAATCTGGAAAATGTTGTGGTGGAACCTGCAGAGAGCTGTACAGACCCACATGTCAGCAAATCCAGTGGAGCTCCAGAATACAACAATGAAGAGAAACAGTCTTTGTTTTCAATACAAAGCTGGCCTGATAGTTACCCCAGTATGTTGCAGTTTTCTGCCCTAATCACCCTTTTCTAGGGCTTTCAGGGTGGAAGAAGCTCTGCTTAATTAACTCTTTCAACCACAGATATGATTTGTGCTCATGCAATTACTCAAAGTTACCGTTAGCTCCTGTCAGTATAGCATGTCTGTTTGGGAGTTTTAGCCATAAGCAAATGTGTCGTTTCCAAAAAGCTTTTGTTTTTTCATATGGAAGTGTGTTGGAAAGAGAGAGAACATGAAACAAAGCAAGTCAATTATTTTAAATGTCACAGAGTGTGCAGGGGTTAACTCATTGTTACATTTTATATAATTTGTTGATAAAAAGCATGGCTGTGTTCGATTGAATAAGTGGTAACCCCATTTACACAAAGAACATATGTTTTTCTTAAATGTCACGAACAGCTCTGAGATCACCTTGTTTTTACATAAATAATGTGATTCTAATTACATTATGTGAAGAGCACAGCATAAATCTAAAATAGCTACAGCTCAGTGTAACCTAGTGTTAAAAACACAAGCAAGAATCAATGCTGATTTAATCTTATTCTACAATGAGATTAAAGAGTAATAAATCAAGTTAAAAATAAGTTCAAAGATACATTCATAGATATATGTAAAAAGTAAAAAAAATATAATTTTTTTAAAACAATTCACCTTTAGTATTCATTTTCCTGAACAACCAATAGCTGGCATGACCTGATTCCACATCAGCCAATCGGGTTGATTGCCCCGCCCTCCCCACCGTGGTGCAGCCATTCTTCGCAGATTGCATCGGCTGAGAAATGGCTTCAAAGTGACCAATGCCGCTTTTGCTTTTGCTCTTTTAGCTTTGAAATTTTAGAAAACTATCTGGAGAAACTTGGAAATCGGTAGTAAACTGATCTAAAACTGCTTTGCAAAAAATAAAGTTCTAATTTCATGTTTACTAAATTTTAGAAGCTTCTGTTGTGAACCGATTGGAAATCGGGTACCAATTACACGTGCTCGATTAACACGTTAGGACAGCAAATGCACCAAAAAGTGACTAAAATACTTAATCCATGCCAACATTCAGTAAAGGTAAAGCAGTGCTTTATACTTTTGTATAACTGTATGCATGTTTTTCTTAGATATTTCTATTTCTATTAGCATAGCAATAGAAATATCTAATAAAATGTACAGAAGCATGCCTTTCTACCAGCATTTGCTTGTATCACAATGCACTTTCCTACTGTTCTGATTAAGCTAGGGCTAATGTCTTCTTCCAGTGTACATTCTGATGTGAAATCATGTTGTGGTCAATGTATTCATCAGCACTCTAAAAGATTGAAATAATATTTTGCATTACCAAATACAAGCTAATTGATTTAGTTTATTGGTGTTTTGGCAATATGGAATTGTGATAAGTTTAATTATATTATTGTACAACACGGAGAAAACTTGAAAAAATGATTGAAAACCCCTTTAAATTGTTGTCTTAAGATAATGAATATCAGCGCTTTTGGTTTTAATCTACTTTACTCAGGCCTTGTTTTTTTTGTGCTCCAGAGATAACCAGATCATCTAGAACTGGACAGCAAGCCCCACCCCAAAGGACTGAATGTCCTGGTAGATTGTGACCAGGCTGGTCACTATAAATGAGACTTTGAATGACTATTTGACACATCAAAATATACTAAAAGACTATAAGGACTGGGCTACTTTATTTTTAATTTTCTATTTTCATTTTGTTCACAAAAAGTGTGAAATTGCTACTGTTATATATGAAAACTTGGTCCATAATATTTAAATCATTACATGTTACTGCTATTTAATAACCTGCTTGTACTTTTCTCTGTTGTTACAGTCACTTAGGCCCCATGGATCCAGAGTTTTTTTTATCAGGCCCAGCATCCCTTATAAATGTGGTATTGGTGTTGGATCATTGAAGTAACCCACCTTGTTGGTTACATAAAAAAGTGGTGAGCCAACCAGGAGCCTAGAGTGACAACACTTTGGTAAGATGGATTTAATCACAAAGTTATGCATTACGATTCCAAATGCGTCATTGTTTTGGGTTTAAATGTTTCAGAAGTTATTGAGAACTTTCAGCAATATGGTACAGTAAATAGAATGCTAACTGTTCATCTGAATTTCACCAGACTCAGAATGTAGAGTTCACCTCTGGGTTAGCTGTTCAACAATTAGCACTTGCGTTGCCTTACCTTTATCTGTCAGCTGATGATCCTGACATTATATATATATAAATAAGTCTTGTATCTGCGCCTTAACAGATTTGTACACAAAAACTATAGGGGGCAGTGTTTCTGACAACTACTTCGCTAAATTAAAGGGTTTAGCTAAGTTAACTGGGAGGGATTTTTAAGAATCCATGGGACCTGCTGAGGCAATCACAAACCCATGTCCAAATAATGACACAGAGCCCAAACAAAGTGCTTGTTTCCCTCCACACCACATTAATACCCCCACTCTCCTGAACTCATTTAGAGCCCTGATTCAAGTGCATTGAAACCCAACCAGACATCTCACGTATTAAGCCATACTGCTCTGATCTCATCTGAGGTACAGAGGATCGCGGTTGAACATGGCGTCAAAGCTACAGAGAAGAGATCTAGTGCTCATCCCACCCTTAGGCTCAGAGCTTTTTCTGGGAAGAATCCTGGACACACATTGAACCAGACTATGAAACATGGCGTTCCCATGTTGACTTGATGAAAACTTGGAGAAAACTTGAAAAATTATCGAGAGCCTTCTCACTCCAGCTTCAGATGTTATTCGGCCTCTTGGGCCACTGACTACTTTAGCCTACTTGAGTCTGCATTTGGCACAGTTAAAGATGGCGAGGACCTCCTTGTGTGATTGATGAGCACTGCAGGAGAAACTATCTGCTTACTTACATCTCCTGTAGGTGGTGCTGAGTCTTGCAGTGCGCAGCGATGATGTGGACTCCAAAGAAATGGACGGACAGCTTCTTAAACAGTTTCCAAAAGGCTGTTGGGATGATAACCCACAGACAGAACTGCAATTACAGTTAAAGAAGGAAAATCTGCCCACATTTGAGGAACTTTAAACATATCAAGTAAACATAATTAAATCAGAATAACGATGAGGATGTAAATCAAGTAGGTTCAAAAATGTTGATGCTATGTCAATTATTTAACTTTACTAAATTTCATCATCAAGTAAAATATTTCTTAATAAGAGCACATATATGTTCTTGCTTTGTTTCATATATCAACCAATCACAACTCTCAGAAGACAGCGTCACATCTAGCAACAGGATCAACGACATCTCTTCACAAAGGAAGGCTTGATACCTAAAAATCATCCCCTGATGGTAAACCCATGAAGATTTATTGTATTGCTGTTAAGGAATTATGTACAAAGTGATGGAAAACATGAAAAGGGAGAGATGGAGCAAAATAACAAGAACAGGGTAAGAGAAGGAGAGGAAGGACAGAGACACAAAGAAAACATATAGACTGAAAAATCCTAAAGCAGTAGGAGTGAATTGTGCCTCAGGAGAACATTATTTTCCTCCCTACCCTGACTCCTCTGTCCCTCTGCTGCCTCACACACATTCAAAAGCATTATCTATATAATATGGCACCTTTTTAATTAAGAAACCTATCGATATGAATTTTAATTAAGTAACTTTGAAAACTTCTGTCCTTCTAACATCAAGTTAAAGCTTTGTGTCACATACTAACTATTAGCTCATATTTACTCACAGTGCTTACACTGTGCACAACACTACATGATGCACACACCTCATTGACTGAACATGCTTAGAAAACATTTATGACACTTATGACAGATAACTTGTATTTGAATTTTTTGGTGAGTGCCTGAGCCAAACCGCAGGATGTGCTGTCCTGGGTGGTGAGGTCTTAACAAAATATGAAAAAACTTCTGTCACTTCAGTCACTGACCTGCTGCCAAACATCTGTCAAGTCGGCTTTCTTCCCCAGGATTATGCAGGTTATAAAATACAGTTTCTGCATAAAAAAACATTTTTATTGGCCTTTTTAGTACTCAAATTCCCTGTTTTTGTTCAATTCGGTAGTTCATTAGCTGTAAGCCATCATCTTTAAAAACTGCTGATGGCTAATTTATTGAGATTCTCCCAGTGAAAATTGTTCCAATCAATTATTAAAGGCCAATATTTATTTGAACATCAACGCTCTCGGATAAATTTGTGTAATCTTCTGACCATTCTGAGTTATTGTCTGAAAACACGCCAACGATCCAATATGGAGCTGTGCGGAAGAGGAAAATGGCACGTAAGACTAAGAGGATCTGTAAACACTTTTTAATCAGAAGCAAATGAGAGGGAATGTGTGGGCACTGAGGGAGGAAACGATCGGGGATTAAAGAGGAGAGAGACAGTGAGAGGGGAGACACAGAGGCGGGTCATTAGTGGAGTCTCTAGTGGAATAAAGGAGGCATTATCATTTTAATGCATGAGTTAATATTCCTTCTTCAGAAATATGTAGGAGGCACACAGAATAGCCTACAAGTCTCCTTATTCTTACTTACTCAGTAACTCATTGAATGTGTTTTCATTTTATCACAGCATCTTGTTTGAGAACTAGCCATGTTTTATATTATTCACATCTGAAAATCCTTGGGCCACATTCCCAAAGATCCTCAGTCTGTCAGAGAGTTCCTAACTTAGCCTTACGTTCCTGCTAAGGAGTTTTAAAATAATTCAGATAGCTGCTGAGAGTGACTGACTCTATGTTGGTAAAGCCAACGTCTTTGGAATCACTACAACAGCCAGTGCAGCATTCTGCTAAACATGAAGCTGGATATGACAAGGGGAAAATTCAGATGAATGTAAAGTTTGCATTTCATTTGGAAAGTCAAGTTCCCAGAATGTGGAGGAAGAGTGAAGAGGACCATAATCCACATTCCTTAAGGCCGAGGGTGAAGTTTCCACAGTTAGAGTATCCAGGTTACTATGTTGTCTGCTGGGTTTGTCTAAAGTCACCACAGCCGTTAACCAGGAGGTTTTATGGCAGTTCATGTAGATCTAATCCCAAAATAGAACATACAGGCCAGTGGTCCTCAATACCAGCCCCCCCGTTAGTCGATGTCCTGCAACTTCTGAACTTTGAACATTTGCTTGCTAGCTGGGAAACTCCATGAGAAAGGTTGACAACCTGTAGTTCTTGTATTTATTTGACCTTACATTTTCATAATGCTGTTCTTTGGTTAGGACCCATTTACTATGTAAATCCTGCAAAATAACATGCATAAGCTGTTATAAGCTCCATGTCTTTCTTTCTGTTGGTAGTTGCATTAGATTTCTGGTTTCCTTTCTCTGGTTCTGTTGGAAGCTCATGGTTTGAGACTTTGTAATCTTTCACACCGCTTGCCTTTTCTTGTCGGCAGTCTGCTGTCTGTTAAGCTGCTGACATTGTTCTAGTATTTGCGTACTGGTCATGCCATTTAAGACTTGCATTTTCCCTCCTTCTTTCCATGTTTTGTTTTGTTGGTGTTGTTTTGGACGTGCTCCAACACAGCTTCGACCTTTGTAAAGGGATAATCCACTAAATCGCTCAGCTGTCTATAAAGAGCTTTTTATTCACTGCTCACCATCTCTTGGCATTTTCAACTCAGTCTCTCTGTCTTCAACTTACCCAAGATCCTCCCACTCACTCTGTCTCCCTGCTCCGCTGTTTATTCTCCTCTTTTACCTCAGCCTCCTTCACCCTTCCTGCTCTTACTTCTGTCCATCTTTAGCTTTCTGTACACTATGCTATTTTTGTCTTTTTGGTGTAAATTGTTTACCCAGTCCTCTTCCTCATCTCTCATTCTTGTTAATTTTAAAGGTTAATTTCCCAGCCATACCTTACATACTCACACATAAATCTATAGTATTGTTCAAATATGTGTGTATTTTTGCTATTTTTGATTATGAAGCCTCCAATTGGCTGATTTAGGCACATATAGAGATATGTGTTCGATGTTGCACAACTGCTCAGACAAAGGCGGACACAATAGCACACGCCCACATAGTCTGAGACACCAGAGCACGATAATTGCATGCCAGAAGTAGTTAGAGGAAAATGGACAGAAATGAGAGCACATTCTTATTCACACATGCAACAGGTGGCTCGAACAAAAGAAGATGGAATTTATTTCAGGTGTGAATGCCATTTTATCCACCAGTTTATCCACCATATCTTTGCATTAAAACTTTTTGAAAAGTACAGAGGAAAAAATTTACAACCAAGTTGGAAAAGTGCCAAACTGCAAAAGACTTTGTAATATATAAAAATATACAATAGTGTGTATATAAGCAAATAATTTGCTACGTTAAATACAGGACACATATATGTATGTGTATTTGGCAGTACATCTGAACAACAACAGAACTGCACCAAAGGATGAAGTGTGCAGGAAGCAACTCAACACCTGCACCACAAAGTTACTGCTTATTCAGCAGTCTCACCCTTAGCTCTGTGACTCTTGGAGTTTCATCAGATTTACCAGTGTCGATATAATACACAGCTGTCTGCAGAAAGGTGTAGAGGCTGTGAAGAGAGTCGTCATACACTGAAGACAAAATGAGACTTAAATAGCTCATCAAAAGCCCCCAAAGATTTACATGACTGACATGGTATGAGCTTTTTGTCTAACACAATGTAGAAGGTGAAAACCTCAATTTTTGAAGTCCCTGTGGCAAGAAGATATAACTGAGAGCTTCCTTCTGTGTTTATCAGATGATCCTCAAAACTTTTACATGACTAAAACACAGTTGAAGTATTACCCTAAAATTATTTGCTAAGATCTTAAATTTACTCAGTATGTTTGATTTAAACTGTGTTATTCACAAACTTTTTGAAAATTCACCAGATGGCCTGTTGCTTTTTCAATGCTAATTTTTTTGACCTTCTTCTTCCACCTGGTTGTGATGTCAAAAGAAGCAGAAGGACCAGAAGAGGGAACAAATCACTGCACTGTCACTGTAAAGAACATTAGTTACTTTAAATTGTATATTTTGTGCACCAGATGATTCCATATATTTTTTATGACCATCTGTTAAAACAAGAAAGCAAGAAGAGGAACCTTGTTGCAATTTCTTCACTAAACATCAGAGAGAAGTCTCGCAGAACCTTAAAGTGTAAGGACAACTGAATCAGACATCTAATGAGACCCTGATATGTTTTAATACATTTTGCCATTACATGGCAAAATGTAATGGCTGGGTTTCAAAATTTTTTCAAAATGCAAAATCTCCAGTTTTGCATTGTATTACATTGAAATGACTGTCGTCATTTCAGCTTTTAACTTTTTGCTCTCTCTCTTTTTCTTCATAGTAGGTACACCTGGTCTGGCGTTCTGTTAACTGTGACATCATCCAGAGAAGACAGATCACCCGCTACTACCATCTAATGTAGAACAGATTACTAGATCAATGTGTGCTTCTGTGCTTTTTTGTTTCTCTTGTTGTGTCTCTGTTCTGTCTTCTGTAACCCCAGTCGGTCGAGGCAGATGACCGTTCATACTGAGCCCGGTTCTGCCGGAGGTTTTTCCTTCCCGCTAATGGGTGGTTTTTCTTCCCGCTGTCGCTTCATGCTTGCTCAGTATGAGGGATTGCAGCAAAGCCATGTACAATGCAGATGACTCTCCCTGTGGCTCTACGGTTCCCCAGGAGTGAATGCTGCTTGTCGGGACTTTGATGCAATCAACTGGTTTCCTTATATAGGACATTTTTGACCAATCTGTATAATCTGACCCAATCTGTATAATATGATTGAACTTGACTTTGTAAAGTGCCTTGAGATGACATGTTTCATGATTTGGCGCTATATAAATAAAATTGAATTGAATTGAATTGAATGTGTAATACCAACCAGTCCTTTAGTGTCCAAGAATGGAGTAAACATTTGTAATACATCAGCTGAGTGCTGTGGATCGAGCAGAATTCACAGACAGTATTAAAAGGTTTCACTCACCTTCAGGAAGACTAAATCATGGTCTGCTGTGTTGTCGAGAAGAGACGTGACTTCCACAGCATCATCTTCAGTTTGCTCCAGTTTTCACCCATGTGTATTACAATGATGTTCACCATTAAACACTTTGTGGAATCCTTTAATAAATTTATAACGTGCAAAATATGAGTGACACTTGTCAATATGCAAAATATGAGTGACACTTAAAAATGTATTTATTTTTTTATATTCCTATTGTTAGCAAACATCATAGAAATATTCATTTTATAATGCACTGCAAATTGTAATTACAATTCTTGCACAAATGCTGTCCAAACGTTGACTTCCTTCAAATCCTGAGCCACTTGCATTGAGACTGATGCAGTATCTGTCACAGTAGCAGATAAAGATACGTCACCACTCTCCTGCAGCACAGACAGATCTGAAAATCAGAAAAAGCAAAGTGATTCTGCCATTTACATATCACAAGATCACAATAAATGCTGTCCTGTGTTGAAGGCAAAGGATGAGCATCACTTCATTTTATCTTACTTACCAAAAGAGACGTATTCTGTCTTTTCTGAGCTGTCAGAGTTCACCCAGTAGTTCTGAAATGCCAGCCACATATGAGAAAAAAATACAATATTTATTAAGATTATGATTTCTTGTGAGCACATATATTAAGAAATTGGCTGTCTCTGGGTTAGGATGGAAATTTAGATATTTTCTGTGCAAACAAATAATTTAAGGCTCTACCTTTAGATGACTACCTTCAGTAGATGACAAAACAGATTTATTTGGCTTCAAGATCCCGATCCACTTCTACACCTTGGTCATCAGTGACATTTAGTCTTGTACCCTCTGGAATGAGGAACTTCTCCTGGACTAAGAGAGACCACCAGCATTTAATTTACCAAATATGCTTGTAATTGTATTTTTTTTTTTTACCTAATAGATATCTTACCAGTATAAAGAAAATCAGAGAAACAAAGTTCATCTAATTTCACACATTTTTTTCTTTGACTCCGTTATGGGAATATTATTCTGAAGTCACTATAGCCTCACAGGACTTGGACATGTAAGCATGGGCCTGCAGATTGCAAGGCCAAATGCTGCATAGCTACTGTGCAGGATGATTATTGTCTAGGATAGACTGTCTTTGTTTTGTCTCATGCCAAGGCCACTATCGAGTATTAGGGAGAGCCGAAAGCGAGGAGGGGCAGAGACAGGGCAGACCATAGGGTGCGATTACTTTCAATCTATGTGATCTCTGCTCTGTTTCTCTATAAAAGTGCTGGAACTTTATCACTCCGCCATTTCCTTATTCAATAACTTTAAGAAGTCAGTTATTGTCTAGAATTCCAACCACAGCTCTTTACTGTATCTTTGTCAATGTATTGGCCATCCATCATTAAAAAGATCAATAATAGTAATGTTTAGCTGTTAAGTTCACAAATAAGCCTCATCTTAACAAATTTGCATGAATTACTGTGAACTTACTAACTAATGTTGCTGTAACATTATTTATTTATGGATACTATGTGATTTTATGAGTGACTATGTCTGTCCGGCCAAAGTCATGTGAGATTTGGCTAAACACATCAGTCAAAGTCTCCTTTAGTTGTTTCTGTTGCATTAACGTCAAATTAGGGAATGCAATTTCTGCAAATGGGATTTTCTTTGAAGTGAATGATATCTACATATCAGTGTTACAGATAAAATGGTGAACTCAATCTGGCCATCTTTTTAAATCTCGTGTAAGTGTCCCACTTGTCTACCACCATATAACATGACTTCACTATGTGAGACATTAACAACTTTAACATAAACATTATCCCGTTCTACCCTGCCCACAGTGCATGACATACAAGCAGAGGTCTGGTCAGTATAATGCGGTTCAAACACACTTAGACTTAGACAATTTTATTGTCATTTTGTATGTACAGAGAGTGCATACAGAACGAAATTTCATTGCATACAGCTTTTGACAAAGTAATGGGATTGCAGGTGGAGTAACACAACATTACAATATAAAGTGCAGCATTGATCAGCTGTAACAATGCAGGTGAAAAACAGTGTGCAGAAGAATGTTCAGTTTATGTGCAAAAATAATGATGCAAAAAAGCAATTGTATTGAAAAGTATGGTGCAGTGCAAATAATATGTGCAAAAATGCAGTAAACATTGGGTTGTGTACTATTTAAATGGATAATAAAAGTTTGGCAACGTTGGTACTGCCAAATAAGGATGCAAATGTAATGCAGAGTCCAGTTTAGAGTTCAACAGTTCAGCAGTCTGATGGCAACAGGGAAAAAGCTGCTGCAAAAACTAGTGGACCTGCAGTGGATGCTCCGGAACCTCTTCCCAGAGGGAAGCAGGGAGAACAGTTCATGGTGGGGGTGTGACGGGTCTCTGATGATGTTACGGGACACACAGCGCTGGGATGAAATGTCCTTAATGGAGGGAAGAGGAGCCCCGATGATCCCTTCTGCTGTCTTCACCACTCTCCTCACGTTCTTCCAGTCGGAGGCACTGCAGCCTCCACACCACACAGAGAGACAGCTGGTCAGAATGCTCTCTATGGTACTTCTGTAGAAGGTTGTGAGGATGGGAGGGGGCAGGTGTGCTATCCTCATCCTCCGCAGGAAGTACAAGCACTTCTGTGCAATGCCATTGGATAACATGAAATCCCAACTTAAAATGATTGTTTTTGTACAGTTTCTGACAACCTGAAGTATATGTGTTGTTGGCTCATATGCAATGCTTAGATTCACAGAAATTGAGCCCACCGAGTCAAGTGGATAACTCCCATGAGAGGGATGATCTGTTTTACAATTGGCTTCCTGTAAAGGGCAGGGGTAGCCATTCTAAATTCCTCACTGATGACTTTATTGACACTGTCCCAGTGTTAATAAAAGCATGCACTACAGTGTCCTCAATAATGTCCTCATCATGTCTTGGTGCTCTGAAAGAAACACAGTGAAGTGAGCTGCGGTTGCAGGGCGAGTCTGTGCTCCGTGGTGGTGACCCATACTAGCCATCGATGAATAGCGGTCACTCTGCTCCCGGGGGGGAAGCAGCGACACTGAAAGTTGTAATGCAGTCTGTCTCGACGCTGTGCATCCACCACGCTGGCGGTCCTCTGCCAGCTGTAGTTGTTGCACTTTTTCTGACAATATCGCAATAGTCATTGCCATTTTTGTGTTCTGCAGTAGCTGAGTGGATTCCTAGTGCACTGGATGAGGGTAGCTGAGGAGGTAACCCAGGTGAGGCTGCAGTGTACACCGGTGTTGTAGAAACAGAGTTCAAAAAGGCTGAATTGGTGAAGACCTTTGATAAGTTTATTTTAACCTCCTAACTTATAAAGAGAAAGACCAAACAGACACAGTATACGTTGCACAAGCTTTTGCAGAAGGGGAGAGAGCTGCAGTACACCATGGTCTCTGCTCAACTCCGACGGTACTTGCAGGCTTCTTTTATTTAGATTCTTCAGGAAGCGGTTACATTAACACAAGAAACTGCGTCTGAGATAAGAGAGAATCAACTCCTGATCTGGGATTCCTTTCCACTGTCTTCTAATCATAATCAATCAAACCGGTACTGGCTAGTAGATGCTGCTCCTTTGCGGGTGCAGCACACATGGGTCACCTCCTCTCCCCAAGGGTCAAATGTGTATATTTTATATCCACACAAACATGTTCATAAGTAGAGAGTAAAAAGACTATGAAATGGTAAAGGATTAATAAATCTAACACCTGTAGGATGAAATCCCTATAATGGCCTTTCTCAACTTTGATCAGCCATTCAGTTTGAATACAGATGCATCTAACTTTGCAGTCAGGGCAATACTGTCTCAGACACAAAATGGATAAGACAGGGTGGTGGTTTATGCAGGTCATGTTCTTTCAAAGACAGAGAGAAAGTGGTCTACGAATGACAAAGAACTATACGCTATTGTGTGGTCAGTTAGACACTTTCGACACTACCTCGGTTGTAATCTAATATTAATCCATAGCCTGCGTGAGATGTCCTGAGTTTCAACTCTGCTTGTTTTGCTGTTTATCTTATGCTTTGATGAATCTGGTGTTGATCTATGTTGAAAAAAAAAACTGTGTTGTAATTTTTTTACACCAAATATGCTGTTCACCAGTTTTAGTCTAGACATATGTGAACCTTTGGACATTTTTTTAACAATCATGGTCACTGGGTGGTGACTGCCTGCATTTGGGTGCTTTCTTGAACCAAACTGAGAGAACAACCTAAGATTAACTACAAAAGGTGTGAAGGAACCGATTCATGCTTCATGGCATGCTTTAGGAGTTGATAAAACATACTTGTGGGAAAATGCAACTGTTTGACTTCTTTGTCACAAATAACAAAGTAACACCCATATTAATGTGTACATTTCCACAAACTTGTGCTCCCTGCAGAGTCATTTTATATTTCAGAGTTGGTACACATTGGTACCAATATATGGGTATAAAATGCATCCCTAAGCACATGTTCATGGTGAAAAATGGATGCAGTGTGTTGCAATGCAAGCAGCACCATTATAAACAATACTGTGCAAAGAATGGAGGCAATAAAATAAAGAGGCTTTCAGTCATAATTGGATGGGAAGTGTTCTTTAACAGGCAGGGAAAGTTTATTTATTTAGTCACATTCCTACACAAAGCAATCCAACAGACATTATAGGGCATCAAAGAAAAGACAAAAAATGTTTTAAAATACTTCAGGGATCACCAACCTTTTTGAAACTGAGAGCTACTTCATTGGTACTGTCATATGAAGGGCTACCTGTACTGACCTTTGAACTAGAATTCAATCTAATTTTATTTATATAGCGCCAATTCATGAAACAAGTCATCTCAAGGCACTTTACAAAGTCAAATTCTATCAGATTATACAGATTAGGTCATATTATACTGATTGGTCAAAAATTTCCTATATAAGGAAACCAGTTGATTGCTTCAAAGTCCCGACAAGCAGCTTTCACTCCTGGAGAAGCGTAGAGCCACAGGGAGAGTCGTCTGCATTGTTGATGGCCTTGCAGCAATCTCTCAAACTGAGCAAGCATGAAGCGACAGTTGAGAGGAAAACTCCCCATTAACGGAAAGGGAAACCTCCGGCAGAACCGGGCTCAGTATGAACGGTCATCTGCCTCGACCCACTGGGGCTTAGAGAAGACAGAGCAGAGACACAACAAGACAGACAAAAAAGCACAGAAGCTCACATTGACCCAGGAATACTTTTTATGTTAGATGGTAATAGCGGGTGATCTGTCTTCTCTGGATGATGTCACAGTTTAACAGAACGTCAGACCAGGTGTACCTACTATGAAGAAAAAAGAGGGAGAACAAAAAGTTATAAGAAGAGTTAGAGATCACCTTAACTTTATGTAATATAAACATGTTTTTAATGTTTTTGTCATTTTAAAGCTATTTAAATACATCTATGATTAAAAAGGGAGAGCAACTGATTAAAATAGCATTAAATAGCCCGCGGACACCATGTTGGTGATCCCTGAACTAGATGCACCACAAAGAGTAGCCAGCAACGAGTGAGACGCAAACCATGTAAAATAAGTTTATATTACCCCATTTCCACTACCCCTTTTTAACCGTGCCGAGACCAGTCCGAGCTCGGTAACCGAGATAACTATTGAGTGTAAACAGAACGCAAACTGAACTGAACCGAGCCAGACACAACCGGGCCGTGCTAAATCTAGACCAGTTCCATGAGTGGGCTCAGCCCGGTTTTTCAGTAGCCCGGTTCTCTAATAACAAAGAGCGCATGAGCAGACCGCGTCATCTCCTTACAGCCAGCTGACATTTAGACATTCATAAAAATACTAGGTTTCCTACCGTGACACACGGTTTCCAGTGATGATTCTGCTTAGCAGTGTGATGAACCTCAGTGTCTGTCGCTGTTTCCTGCGTCTGTAAATCCTGATTAGACGTTCGTTTGTCTTATCCACTTCCTAAAGTCGACTCTGTCAAGTAAATTCACCAAAAGTTGCCGTCTTCGCCTGACTCTCCGCAAAAAACGAAATATAACCAAGCATAACTTCCTGAATGTTACGGGTGCCACCATTTTATTTGCTTGATTTCCTCCTTCAATCCTAGAGAGCAGTAGTACTGCAGATCGTTACTAGGAGGCGAGGAAACCAAAGAACCGAGATAGCGTGATGTGTAAACGGTCGTCAGAACCGAGCTCGGTTTGGTTAACTGATCCAAGCTCAGACCGAGCTCGGACTGGATCGGTTTAACAAGGGTAGTGGAAATGGGGCTTATGTCTTGTAGTTCACAGTTTTAACAACTATCATATTAGCTTTAATATTAAGACCATAGGTATACAAACTTATTCTAAGTGCTAACAGCATTTAATTGTTTGATCTTTGATGTATTATTCTGCATCTGAGTTGTATTCATGAAGAGAAGTGCTGAATGTATGAGGAAGCTTCAGAATTCAAGGAAGGAATCTGTTAAACAGTCACTTTTCTAATAAAGCCAAAAAATCACATTTAAACATGTTCTCTTTGTTCTCTGTTTACTATTATCCTCACCATTTGGCATTTGTCTGTCTGACCCACCTCAGACGTCAGCATGTTCACTATATGGAAGAACCATACATGTATTTTTGTGGGTGTGTCAGAAGATTCATATTTTTCTAATGTGTAATAAATATAGCGTTATTATTTTGCCGGTTTATTATAATTCTAGAGTTGGTAGAAAGGAAATGTACCCCTAGCAATGATAATAACAACCAAACCAGCCTTTCTAAAGCACAAAAAAGCCAAACCAGTCCTAAAAATATTAAATTACAGATATTTGCTTGTAATGTCATCAAGTATTACATTGTATTCAATAGTTTGAGAAACGTGTGGCTAATGTTGTGGCAAACACTAGTAAAAAGATGTGAACATACTTGTAGGAATTAATGTAAAATCATTAGGCTGGTTTAAATCTTTTCTGTCTAATAAAACTTGATTAAACTTCAGGGTCACTTGTGGAGTACCACAGGGTTCAGTCCTTGGACCATTTGTCTTTATTATATATATGCTTCCGATCGTCAAAATTATCAGAAGGCATGGATTAATTTCCATTATGCTGATGCCTGTCAGCTATCACTGTTCAATTTTCCTATTGTTCTCCAATTTGTATTGTTTGTTGGTATTTCCACTTATAACCTTATGTTTCTCTCTGTCTTTTCTCTCTTTATAGTAGGTACACCTGGTCTAGCGTTTTATTGGTGTGACATCATCCATTTTGCTGGAGGTTTTCCTCTCTGCTAAAGGGGAGTTTTCCTCTCCACTGTCGCTTCATGCATGCTCAGTATGAGGGATTGCTGCAAAGCCATCAACAATGCAGACGACTGTCCACTGTGGCTCTACGCTCTTTCAGGAGGAGTGAATGCTGCTTGGAGAGATTTGATGCAACCTGCTGGAGGGGAAAAAAAGAGAGGAAACTTTTTGAACGATCTGTCTGGAGGATTTAATTAGATTTGACTTTGTAAAGAGGCTTGAGGTGATGTGTTGTGAATTAGTGCTATATGAATAAAATTTAATTGAAAACTACAGGTATATCACCAGTGTTTGTATCCAACCCTTCATTAGGAAGACTAAAATGGGTCTCTCTCTCTCTCTCTCTCTCTCTCTCTCTCTCTCTCTCTCTCTCTCTCTCTCTCTCTCTCTCTCTCTCTCTCTCTCTCTCTCTCTTTCTCTCTTTCTGTGTCTCTTTCTGTGTGTCTCTCTCTCATATACAGACTAAACCTCACAAAGTTATTTAAAAGAGCTTTTAGTCTTTGTGGACCTTACTCACATTCTCATATATCCCTGCAGCAAAAGTGTGATACTACAACATCATTCACACGCTTTCCTCAGAGGGTTTCCCATTGCATTAGAACCGTTCTGGGGACATGGAAATTATGGCAAAAAAGAATGATCAGGATTTGTGAGCTAAATAAAAAAATAAAATTATTCCAGGACTGCTCTATTTTTAGGTCCATCTATCTTCCTATAAACTCTTACCTGCCTTCCACTTCCTTCTGGAAACACAAATTTGTTGTACATTTTTTAAAGATGTTAGACTATTAAGAATAGTCGTGTCTGCATTTCTTCAACAATTGTTGTTAAAAATGTTTCTTGCTGACTGGTATTTAGTGGCTCTTGGAGCTCCTTAACTCCACACTGTGGACAATGTTTTATCACGAATCAAGAGTCTCTATTGTCATTATATAACTATAATGAAATATAGGTGAGATACCGTCTCAGAATTGAAATATAACACGCAGACACAAATCAAAGACATCCATGGAAAATGGAGAATAAACATTAACAGAGAAGACCCTCAAAAATAAAAAACACATTATGAAAGAAGCCATATTTAACATTAAGCTGTACAGCAGAAGATAAATATTTATCAGAAAAAAAACATAATGATTGCTATTAGCATATACCATTTTCTAATTTCTTTGATCTTGGTAAGTTTTGATAATCTTTTGTCTTATGGTTTCCATTTTTAAGATTTTGAGATCATTTTATTAGTGGCAACCAAAGTTTCTGCACTTCTTTATATGATTTCCACTCTCTAATTAGCAAAAATTACAAAATTTGACAACCAGCCACTACAGAAACATCCTTCTATTCATAATTCATGAAATGAAATTCATAATTTCATAATAATTTCATAATGATATTTCTCCTGATTTCCGAGCGTGCCTTTCCCCTGTCTAACCTGATTGCCTGCTGGATTACCTGACCTGTTTCTCTACCCTGATCCTGCCTTCTGATCCGGATTATCACCGGACCTCGGATCACGTGGCTCTGACTCTGGACTGGCTCTCTGTCTACGGACTCTGGTTATCCCCTTGATCATCCTGTCTGCCTCTGCCTTCCAGTAAACTGTCTTAAACGCTGCCTGTTGTCTGGTTGAATTCTGGGTCCTCTGATTCCGTTCGTTGCACAGTGTGGCTGAATTAAACAATGTTTTACAAAATGCATCACAATTCCTCTACAACAATGTTAAAAACTCATTGCCAGTTGTAACTAAACACTTGATGGGAACTGTTATTGCCAGTTGGTAAATTTAGTAAAAGAAAAATCTGCACGGTCTTTTTAACATAGAGCCAGGTTGATTTAAATATGTATCCTGTTAATAAATAAGTTGATTAATAAAACTGATGTTTTGTCTTTTGTAGAGAAGCTAGCTGACGTGATAGTGTAGGTGGGCAGTGTGGCGGCCCGCTTGGATACGCTGGAGGAGCCAGAAAGAGAGCGTTGTGATGCCCCACCAGCTACTGTGACTGATATTGAGAAGCTGAAAGAAAAATTAGCTGAGTTTGAGAACAGAGGCAGAATCAAAGTTTGCATTTTAGAGTTTCCTTGGTGCTAGCTTAATATCTAATTCATTATGACAGGTCTCAGTTTTAGTTCTATCAATGCCAGGGGTCTTAATGTACCGTATAGGAGAACTATAATTTTGGATTTTCTATCGAAAAGGAATTTAGACTTTGCTATGTTTCAATAATCACATTTACTGTGAATATTTATAAAATTGATGGATTGATGGATGGACAGGGAATATTTTGGGGGATAATAGTTTATTATCCTTTATGGAATTATGCTCCAAGTATGATTTACTTTGCACAAGCTTCTACTTTTATTTACAGCTACAATCCGTTCTTAGAGCAACTGGAGCCCCTTTGCAGATTCCACTGTCACATCTTTCCATTAAAAAAGATTTATCTAACTCCCAAAAGGATTCACAAAATGAAAATTATTGCGGGCCTCTATTGCAAGTGAAGTTTTTTAAATGCAATTGGCCCGTTTAAACATATGTTTTGGGAGTGTCCCCTGGTCAGGAATTTCAGGAGACAAGTTGCACATAGTTTATCTGGACCATTGGGTGTTGCTGTTCCTTGCTCTTCAGGCTTTATTCTTTTGAATGATATTTTGCAAAATTAACTAAAGGTGGTTAAAAAAGAGTATAGCAAATGAGGTCTGGCATTCCCTCATTGCTCACCTTCGGGATGTCTGAGATGTCTGTGCACCTTCTATTGGTTAAGGCTCTGGATCCAGGGAGGGTGTAAGCTTTTTTTCTTTGTAAGTTTTATGTTGTTCAATTCCTAAAATAACCTAATAAGTGTACCTGCTGATATGTAATGGCACATATATGATATAAAGTTTGGTTTACAATTTGATTTTGACGTAGCCATGTTTGTAAGATGACTTGGTTAAATCAATAAAAAAGTTGATCACAGAAAAAAATAAAACCACAAATTATCTTACTTCATCCAAAGAAGGTCGAGCTTTAGAGGATTCTCTCAGTGAAGTAACCTGTTAGAGGCTGAAGAAGACCCGAGACCGGGGTAGAGGATCAACTTCCTATAGAACACCTAAATATACAGCCAGTGATACTACGGGGGGGTGGGGGGGGGGGGGAAACCAGAGGAGATTCATGTTTTGGAATGGGCTAGTCAAAAAAGCAGGTCTATATATAATCTGTAGCAAAACTAAAAAAAAAGATATTCACGGAACCTGTTCACCTGTTCCTTTGAGCTTAAGATGTTTTTAAGAGAATGGGCAGAAATGTCTGTAAAAGTTCAAAGCTGGTAGATATAAACCTCAATGACCCCTGCAGCTGTAAACACAATAAAAGACTAAAGACTGGGAATCATCTGTCCTTTTTCCATCCGTACATGACTTTGTGTTGGGCTATCCTGTACAATACTGCAACATTATTTGAAAAAATTTAAAGATTATGGTGAAATTTTCATTCTAAAAATATTCATAAAGCCACCAATTACTGTTCTTTGTAAGTTTTTGTTAAATAAATTGAATACATTTAAAGTTATTGATTTATTGTGTTTTTAGCAACTAGCAGGATCATTTAGTACTTTTTCTAATTGTTGAGATGTTGGTTTTATGTACATGTAAAATGATAAAGAGAACATCTTGATCAGCCTCCATCTGGGTTAAACACAATAAGACCAATGCATTCATGCATGTAGAAAAACTAAAAATTTCTGAGGTACACCTGCTAACTTCCCTTTGCTGCTGACTGACTGCTGCTCCTCCTCTCCTTCTGCTCCTCTTTCAATCCTATTATATTTCTCACAGTGTGAGAACAGGTATCATTTCTACCTGAAGACCACCAAGTCAAGAAAAATAATCATGTACATTCACACATCTTTAGTTGCCATGGTTTCCCTATTTGCTCGAATACGCCTGTTTTAAAGAGAATCCTCCCTGGCAGACATATGGCGGTGGGTCAGAGTTAGACGTGAAGGAGGACACGTCCTGTGGTGCATCGCATCGTACCAAAGCAATTTGTTTGCTGAATTGTTTAAAGACTAATCACTGTAACAAATAACACTCTCCAGTACTCATGAAAATGCAGTCTGCTGAAATCTGAAGGTCCCATTGCATTTTTTCAGCTCCCACAAGATCAGACGTACTTTGGCCACATGTACAAAACATCCCTGCTCTCTCAACTGTCATGATGTTGCTTAGCAAAGCATTAATGCTAATCCTGATGCTCCTGTACCCAAACAGCCTTTCTTCTGATTTTTCAAGAGCTCTTCTGAGGAAGCAGTCACCGCTTGAGACATATGGAGGACTGACTCTGACATATTCAAAACTAAATATAGAAATATATACAGAAATAAATACATGCTCAATAAATATATAAGCATAATATAAATACACAAAAATACAGCAAATAAATAAATGCAAGCAGCAATGCAGGTTTTGCATGCACTTCTGCATGTGCGTTTGCTGTAGAAAGTCATCTGGACCTCCGCCTGCCTCTGGCCTGCAGCTGTGAACAGTGTAAAGTGATGTGCAGGTTTCATATTTATATTTGTGTTGGCTGTGACGCCTCCAGGCTATGTGACTGCAAGGAAAAGGACATTAATTCTGTGAGTTTGTCCTTCAGGCAGCTCCCCTCCCCAGACTCGCTGCGGTTTTTCCAGGTTACTTATCTGAGAGGAGCCATCGTCTAAAAGGCTACACTCACAAGAAAATCCTTTTGACACAGCGGGCATTGCTCTATGGACAAAAAGGGAACAGTTTGCATTTCTTATAATGGATAAAAAGGAAGCATTTAGATTCGACAAGCTGATGTTGGAAAAACCTATAAATATGACTTTGATTTTAAATAGTGAAGAAAGAATCATTATCAGTTGATCATTTATGAGAATAAATGCTTCAATGTTTGCTCACCCTTCAAATAAAATGCTCAGCCAGCACACAAGAGCCAACACAATTGTTGCTTTCTTTCTTTATTATGTCTAAACAAAATTATGAATGGTTACACAAAGCCAATCTACAGCTGATTATTGGGTTTGGTTGACAGAATTAGGTTTCTTATGGTTAGAAATATAAGGAAACATAAGAGTAAGACACAAGCAGCTTTAATCTTTACATTTGGTAAAAAGAAAAAATCTCATATAAAGCTGAAACAGCAAGCATTTTCTACCTAGTGTTCAATTTCTAACAATGCAGACGACTGTCCACTGTGGCTCTACGCTCTCTCAGGAGGAGTGAATGCTGCAAGTCAAAGACTTGATGCAATCTGCTGGGTTTCCTTAGATAGAAAATCTTTTAATCAATATATCCTGAGGATTTGGCTGAATTAACTTTGTAAAGTGCCTTGAGGCGACATGTTGTGAATCGGCACTATTTAAGTAGCCTGAAATAAATCTAATTGGTATTATTATTTTTGTTAATGCCCACGAAAGGTAATTGAAAAGGCTACACAGGCCAGGATACTTTGTGACATTAAACAGCTCTCTCTCTCTCTCTCTCTCTATATATATATATATATATATATATATATATATATATATATATATATATATACAGAGGAAGAGGCAGTAAGCACACAGAGAATCCAATTTTTAAGGAAGAAGAAAAAATTATTGATCCCAAAACTTCTCAAAGCAGCTGTGTATTTTGGTTTCAATCTGCAGCCCACACTTTCTGTGGTACCTAACTGGACTCAGACAGGCACCATCTGCAGTTTCTGGCTTCAACACACCTGCAGATATGAGAGCAAAATCATCTGTGATTCCAGCACAAAAATTAAAATCTGGATTGAAGGCATGCTATAACTGTTAAACACTGCACTGTCACAGTCAGTTAAAACATTGTTAGGTAAAGTCTAATCTTATAATTCATAAGGATAAAATTAGGATAATAGCTAAGATATGTTGATATTTAATAATACATAACAACACAGGTTAGGTGACCTCAGAGCAATTGTTTTAGGTTTGACTCGCTTGAAGAACCCCAGATCATTACTCACTAAACAGGTATGAAGTGGATAGCACAAATGGTTGACAGTAAGCTATTCAATTATTCCCTTTGCTAAAACTGATAATTGCTATGACAATAATATTTATGTAAAATCTAAAAAATCTAAAATTCAGTTCAGTTACAAGACATCATAAGTGGAGGTCTCTAATTCAGAACAAGGATAGCAGAAAGAAACAGTTCACAAGCACCTCAGAGGTTTGATTTGATATAATGAAATAAAAACTTGAAATGCAACAGAACAATATAAAAAACTACAGTATGTTAAAGAAAACATGACGAATCTAAATACAATAGCAGCAAATGGTGAAGGAAAGGAAAGTGGTCTAAATATTACCTGAGGGAGTAAACAACCAGACAGGAAGCAGGTGTGATGATTTACAGCTGGTAGGGAGAAAAACCCACAGATTGTGACATTTTCAAATGAACACTTAGCACAAAAAAGACAAATCAACACCTAAAAAAATGAAATATATTTCTTAAAGTCCATGAAATACTCAAGCATGGAAAACTGAGCAAAGTTTTTTACACTTTAGTAGCAAGAGTGATGCAATTTGTAGAGTTGGACAAGCAGCTCCACGTGTGCATATTATATATATATATATATATATATATATATATATATATATATATATATATATATATATATATATATATATATATATATATATATATATATATATATGAATAACATAAATGGAAGAGCTTTTGGCTTCATCCAAATACATTTTAGAGCCAGGACTCTTTAGCCAGAGCAGAAGTGAGTTTGTGGTCGCCTTTGTCAGTGCTGCCCAAATAGTGCAGTCAGTAAGGAAGGAGGTAGGAAAGGTAGAATGAATGCTTCCTCTCATGGATAGTTTTACCTAGAAACCCTGCAACGTCCCTTACTGTCGCTAAGAGGCCTTAAGGTGTCCCATAATCCTTTGTATGACACAACGTATCAGCACAGCCCCCTCAGGAAAATCAAAGAAAATCAACACTTCTTAGTCCATTTGCTGTAGACCCGGATCTGACTGTCATCATCAATGAGTGTTAACGTCACGTAATGACGTCGGAGTTAAAGGCTGAATCAGTACAGCAGTCTGAAGATCCTTTCCTCTCCATGATAGAGTTCTGACTGTTGACCCCATGGAAGGTCAACAGGAGCTAGAAGCTATCAATAAGCGTATCCAGATGGAGTCTTTATATTGTGAAGAGTCAGCTTTAAAATCTTCCTCACGCTGCCCATTTCTGCTGCTTCTAACCCATCAAACTTTGAGGACAAATATATTCAATTTACCCACAGCTGCAACAATCTGAGATAGTTTGTGCTATTCACCTCATAATGTCATGTAATTCATTTAATTTTGATTTAAAAGCACTTTATTCATCTCAAGGCGAAATTAAACATAGATTGATTTAAATATTCCTTGTTAGTGTGTGGGAAACATTGATCAGTATTTTATAATGATGGACAAGATCATCTATCCATCCATTTTCTAACACGTCCATACCTTGTGGGGTTGGTGCTGGTGCCTATCCCCAGCTGAGGGCGAGAGGGGGGGTCCACCCTGGACAGGTCACCTGTCTATCGCAGTGGACAACATTAATCAACTTAAAATGATCTCTTAACTTTCTCACCTGAGTGGGAGTTGCTAAAACTCAGAAGATTATCACAGGAACCCAATTCCTGACACTGTTTCTAGTTAGATACGGCTGATAAAGACAGATTCCAATTTAGAAACAAGTTGTACATTGGTTTAATAGTGAGTGTGAGTGCAGAGCTAAACCAAAAAAGACATTTTGGCAAGTTAAAAGAAGTTGCTATTGTAAAATCTAGCTAAAGGAGCACTAAAATACTGTGGTTAGAGTGAGACCTGACTTGGACTGAAGAGCATGATTGTGAGAGAGTGAAGCAGAGGGCATTTTAGAAAGGACGAGTAGAGCAGGTGGCTGATTGGAGAACTGTGTGAAACTAAGAGCGGTGCTGAAAGGATGGATGAGCTCAGCAGCTGAAAGCTGAGATGGCAAGAAGGCTGGACTCCAACACCGGGCAGTAATGGATCTGGAGTGCAGAAGAGAATGAGGGATTACTGAGGGAGACACAGAACATGAGAAAAAACAAAACTGAGCTTGGCTGTGGTTTAACTTCACATTTGCAAACTAAAACAATTCTGTATAAATTACGTGATCAGAAAGAAGATTAGAATAGACATTTCTGGTCAAATACCTTGAACTGAAAGCCACTGGCACGAAGAGGCGTCAGTAAAGATTACTGCACTTTGAGTTCAGGTGGTGGATAAAGACATGAAGAGATTTAAAGCAGAGATCTGTGACCATGGCTCTCTGGCCCTCTTCTTTTATATTTACTTAAAAACTCAAAGACAGAAGATTGTGAAACAAACCTGTGACCACACTTAGAACCTGGTTATTGTGATGCAAAATCAATAACAACGGGGGATCCAACAAATCCACCTTCATCAGAAAGCTAACAAACAAAGCAGGACTCACCGGATAAAACAGTTCAGGCGTTTAGGTTTGAACACAGAGACTCAGTGAGTTGTGAGTTTATTATTTACGGTCTAAAATAGATGGTGCAGTAAGCTCCATGACATCAATGCCGGGACCACAATAAAAGCAGCACCCAGGTCTTATCTCTCACCTTTTGCTAACAATAGAAAGTAATGTTGTCAACATGAAGCAGAAGTTGTTCTTTTTATGTCCACTGTAAAACAAAAAAACCTCCTGTCAGTTTATCCTTGTACTGATGAAAGTCCTGGTGAGCCACCCAGCGGACTAAGCTGTTTGCTTACATGCTGCCCTCTGCGTCTACCAGGCAGACCACAGCATTCAACTTCAGGGATTTTCTTGGCAGTGGGCTCACTTGAATTAAAACATTTTTCACCTGCCCAAAAGGACATTTGAAATTAAAGCTTATCCTTTACTTTCCTGCAACACACTTAGTCCCCTGCTTGGTTTTCTTTTACCCATATCTAAGGTCCACTTTTGCATTGAATCTTAATATTGGGCGTGACACAGTAAGCTAATAAGCTGAGAACACCTCCGACCCTCTAAACACATCAGTCAGCCACTTTTTACCCTTTAAAAAACCTCTACAAACCAGACACGCTGTACTGGGGGCTACAGACATGGTCTTAATTATTCTAATTACAAAGCCTGCCCATTTGGGAGAATTATATAATATATAATAATTTAATTTATGTCATTCATGGTCTTGTCCAGGTGGAATATACACTGCCATACCTGTCATGATGTTATACAGGTCCCACTAGAGAGAATGAGCTAAAGGTTTACAACTGCTCACCTTTCAATTTGGCCCCTTTGTCTGTATATGTAGAAACGAGTCAGATGCCTCAAGTAATAAAAAAAAAAGCATATCCAGTGAGTTTATCTGCCATTACTAGAGACTGATGTGAATCAAATTAACTCTCCTGTCCAAAAAAAAAACTCACAGATGATCCAGTCCTCACATAGCAATTCCTTACAGCTTCATAGTTAAAAAAAAGATTTATATTATGGACTCCATAATAAATGGATAAACAGATGATAAATACAACATTTTAATTAAATTAACATGTTGCAGGGAGAAACCGTTGTTTTTCTATGACTTGTCATCGGTTCCTAAATAGATGCTAAATATAAAAAACTAAATTTAAAACTAAACTGAAAAACTAAAAAAGAAAAATAAATGGTTTAGTGTTTATTGGAACACAAATATCCCTCACGTCTGTGTTCATGTTTAAGTGGATTTAAGGTTTTTCCATATGGTAAAGGTCTTGGCAATGACAATGTCTCTCTAGGTCCACTGACTGTCTGGATAAAACATGAGAACTTTAGATGTTCCTGTAAAAAGCAACATCTGTCAGACATTATCAAGTCCATGTACTTCAATTCCACTGTGACCTTTAGCTTCAAAGCTTTTATCCTCCATGTACAGAATGAAACTTACCTCCTCTTCTATTAGCAGCTGCTCCCTTTCTTTTACTTGGAAGCAGACGTCCAAGCAAGCTGAGGTGCTTTGAGGCTTTATTTTTTTGTCTTACAGTCCCTAAAATAAAATCTATGCAGGGAAGAACAGAAAATACTGTAGTCAAAGTATTGTCAGATTAGACTGTCAAGATACTTCAGACTCCAGAGTTGGGTTAGATTTTCTTTGTTGCCACATTTAACATATTAATTTCTCAATAAATAAACTTGTTTGGATGTACAAATGAACCTCTTAGAATAAATTATGAATTTTAATACATTGCCTGAATCCCCACTACAGATTTTTGTTCTTTTTTTTTACGAAAATGACAGTTAGTAAAGGCACACAGTGAGTGAGGTGAAACTTTGTGTGAATAAAATTCAGGGAATTGTTTTAGTGCACCAGTTTCAGAGAAAAAAACTATAATAAAAACATGCTATTTGATCCTGTTTTGTAATCCAGTGCCACATTTGCAATGTGGAAACAGAGCGGCTCTTCTCTTTGCTCTCTTTGCTCAGATTGCAGGCGGGTTCCAGGACAAAGCAGCCACAGCTGCCTGTGAGACATCGCTTGGATAAGTGGGAAGGGGCTCACAGCAGCACTCCCTGCTGACTCAAGACAACAACTGCAGAACATTTAGTGCTTTCACAGGAAATCACCAATAAAGCAGAAGAAAGTTGCAAGATTTTTCTATAGTTGCTTTTTTGAAAAAAAGTTGATGGATGGGTGTGAAAAGTTGTTAAATCTAGCAACAAAGATGCTAAATTGGCAGCAGTGCTTCCTCAGATTAGAAGTATTCCCACCGCTGGTCTTGCCCTTCGCATCACGAACATAATCTGCATCGTATTTTGAAAAATGGAACCATCCTGTCGAGCGCTTTCTATTAGCCGTGCTTGCTTCAGTGACTGGACCCAAGGCTACTGACGTTGATGCCGTCTTCAAGTCCGACATGGAAAATCACAAACTCTTCCACTCCCTCAGCGTCACAATGATGTTTTTATGTACCAAAACAAGGTACCATTTGATTTTATGTGAATCAGTACTCAGTAACTGAGAATTTGGTCGGTACGTATAAAAGTACCAAATTCGGTATTCATCGCTGGTCTGTCCATCACAAAATGCATGTGGCATTCCACAGTGGCTGCGTATAGGTTCTGTTCATGCACCTAGACCTTAGTTTACATTTTTCTGGGTCAACTTTACTCTACCAGTGTCTCATCTGGTTTTTAGAAATTCACTCCTTGTGCATCATAATTTTGCATATCTGCCATGCCGCAGCACCATGGAGCCTGTAGGAATTACTGCATTGATTAGAATGGCTCCTATTTGCAACAGATATGTGTGAACTGGCCGCAGCTGAATTTCGATCCTTCACAGAAATAATAAATATGTAGCAATTTATGTATCAAATCCTAACAGCGCTATCTAGCTGCTGCTTTGAGCTCATTAGGCTTCATCTTGTTTTGTTTTTAGGCTTTTTATCTTCCTCTGGGTGTCATCTCATCAAATGCTCGTTATTCACAATATATACCACAGAATCTAACAGAAGCCCGGCACGGTGCAGACAGAGGCTTAACTTCATGCACAGCTGTACTGAGAAAAAAGGGAAAACTGTTGGAATATTTGTTGTACAGCTGATGATAGAAAAAATAATAATAATTATGTGCCAACATGATAATATTGTTGAGTTCCTCTAGACAATGTAATGTAATTTGATAACTGATGCTGTGGCCTTTTCACTCAAAATTTTCATGCCATCTTAACCTCAAACCAAACCTAGTGCCAACAACAGACTTGATAGGCAGGTTGTGTAGAAATCCCATTTAACAGCTTTTTTCCCCAGGATTTGATGTTGTGGAAACAAGTCAAAATGCAGCGTGCATTTCCATCCTGTCAGAAAGTGAATTACATTTTTAAGTTGTTCCCGAATATTAGAGATGCCATAAAAAGATTTTTTTAATGTGTCACAGCTGTGTTCTTTCTGTAAATCCTGTACTGCAAACTGCAAAATCATGTGGTAATTTAATTAATGCAAAAATGATCAGCAGAATAAAAGGTCAACTGTTGAAAGCCTGTCTGTTTTAAACAAAATTATTTCTTGCTCCTCTGTTGCTGAAAAATCCATCTTTTTATTTTCTCCAGTCCTTTCAATATCTGCTGTTCTGTTAATTCTTATTGCTTTTGGTTGTGGCCTGTGATGGACTAGCAGCCTGTCCACAGCGTACCCGCCCCTCGTCCAATGAGCATGGGAGAGCGCGACCAGGGAACGGAACCAGCTCCCCCTGCCATCCGGCATGGATAAGCAGCTTTGAACAATGGATGGATATTGTTGCAGTTAGAAACAACAGTTAGCCGGGACATAAAACATAAAATCTGTGAAGTTTACCATCCCCCCCCATCTTCAGTTGTTACACTGTCCCAGATATTGTAGACACAGCCTGTCAGTCCATAGAAGAACAATGAAACATTAATAAAGAAAGCTGTCCAGATAAACTTGTCTTACCTGCACAATAAAAGCTAAGAAATGGGAGCTGACAGGCCTTGCTAATAGAAGCCAGTTTAACGTGACTGTACTCTGCTGAATGATGGATACAGCTGTCTGACTGAATGACTCCCTTGTGCGTGTGTGTGCCACCCTATACGCTGTGTGTTTTTGCTCAGTGTGGGACTGTTCCAGGCTGAAGATGAAGGATACATTTCCATCTGAATGGTATCTGTGAGTATCTGTGTGTGTGTGTGTGTGCATTGGTGTGTATGTTTGTTTGTCCTATGTGACTCTGTGGTAGTGCAAGACGATAGATGTCTGAGACAGGTGTCTGGTTGGTGATGGATGCACCTCACTTATTCACATGCAGAAGGCGTCCGCTGACTCACCGTGGCAAAAACTATCACAACTTGTGTTTATCAGGATTCCAGGTGAAAATTTCAGCAAATATATAGTTTTAATGATGCTTTTTGGGGAACTGGGTCACAGTGCAATGAATAATAATCAGCTACAACCCAGAGAAATGAGAATTTAAACCGAGAAATATAAAGTCCTTTTTTTCACCTTGTCAATGAAAACCCTAATTTTTACTGACTGTATGAGAAATTTCATCCTGTTTGGACTTATTTGTAGAAATAACGAACATTTGAGCAATTTATGGAAGTAGCTTTCTTGGATTAAACTAACCAGCTAATGAAATAATTTTGGGAAAATGTAAGAGACAGTTTCAGCAAATTAAACTGATAATCAAATTGTTTTCTTATTTTTGTTGAAAATAATTGGTTCAAGCTATATCTCAGAAGTTTTAAGGTCAGAGGCTGAAGAAGACAAATATTTTTCCTTTTTTTATGTACCTTCTAGCTGCGTCCTTGATGGTGGATCTGAGCAATTAGGTGCAGGAAGTTATTGGCGAATCTACAGTCAAACATGTTCAACAGCCAATTTTTGCTTTAGAGTCAAGTCTCAAGACTGAAACAAACTTTTCTCATCAAATGGATGCTGTAGTTTAATATTTATATTTAAAGATATAAATAGCAGTTGAATCTTTTTTTATTCTTTATTTGTTTTCTTCTCAGTGATTTCATTTAGACAACAGTCAGGTAAAAATCTTACAAAAATTAATTTTACAGTTAGTACATGCACATTATTTACAACACACATGAATTCCTTAACAGCATGAACAATAACTTGCACTTTTATTCACAAATTAATCTAAAATTCCACTTGCCCATTCACCATCAACATAAACACACATATGCCCAAGCTTATTATTTAGCTTATTATTCTTCTACGCTTAATTTTAAGATGAAATATCCGCATTGTGCTGTATATGCCCACCTAGCTTGTGACCTCTTCTTCATTCATTCTGGCAAATATGCTAAATTGGCTATGGGCGTGTTTACCTGCTGAAGGTAACCTTTGTGGAAAAAACCAGGATATGTTTTATTCATCTAATTAATAACAGCTTTATTGAGCGTTCTGTTATTATTACTCTGTGCCGCTCTACCAGTTCTCTCTCTGGCTCGTCATCAGACACAAATCAAATCAAACTTCTTCGTGTTTGTATTCTGCGGTGTAAATTGTGAGTCAGACTCAGATTAAGAAGCTGGTATATGAAATACATAAAGTGAGAACACGCACAGGTTTTTCTTTCTCTGGATCCACGCTGAGCCACCAATGTACCTGAAAATACTCAGGATTCTGTTATGGATGTTGTGTGTAACTTCATTGCAATTTAATTCAAATTATGTTCAAATTTTATTTACAGGGTTGAGTTATAACTGCAACTGCATTTTTTATTTTTTTAAGATTGGGTGTGCATCAATCCAGTTGGGACACAGAAGAGGGTACGCAGCGAAAAAAGTTTGTAAACCCCTGATGTACATCAATGTTAAACACATGCCTCTTGTAACTCCCTGCAGCCATTTTCAAAGTTCAGGTGCACAAACCACATAAACAGGACTCCACACATTACAACCATCCCACATTAACTGCAGCAGCAGGAGGAATCTTAAACAACAGTCTTATTCCTAATTTGCTGCCCCTTCCGTGTTTGTCTGTGGGTCCTAAATTCTCTGAAAATAGTTTGCAGCGCAAGTCTCTCACACATACATACTTATTTACACACATACTTGCAAATTATCGCAGCTGCTCTCCTAGGTGTCATTTATGCCCTAATCATTGTCTTGTAGGTCAGCGCAACAAACATTTTAAAACGCAAACCTCTGTGTCCGGCTAGAATATCAAGTTCAAAAAATCCCACGCATTACATCTACAGCGTCCCCTGAACTCTCATAGGCTGACCCACAAAACATAGATCTTTGAAATTTGGTACACAGGTAGATTCCTCAAAACTAAAATCAAAAAGTCTGTTGAAGGTGTGCCCGAAAACAAACAGAAAGTCGGACATTTTGGGGCAAAGGATCATTTTTGGGTGTTTGACATTTCATATGTCAAACTTTAACAAACTCGTTCTAGAGATTTTGTAAGCGGACTCTCGTCTGGTAAGGTCTATTCCAGGGTTGGAGCCTTGTGGAGCTCAGTGGAACTATGTCCATCTGGCAAGAGTCAGGTTAGAGATTTTGATCCATTTGCTTTGAATTTGTTCAGTCTCCAGTTACAACATTTGGGATTAAAAGCCATTAAAATGTAGTTTTTGAAAATGTTTAGGATGTGTGGAAGAAGCATGAACTTTACCCACTCAACAAAACATTATCACATTGACAGGTTTAGACCAAATTTGGTATGCTTGAATCCCTTTGGGATCCTGACAATCCTCGGCCGTCAGACGCTGATATCCTCAAACCGCCGCCTGCTGAGAACAGAGTCACTTTTTCACTTGGAGAGATCCCTGTCTGACCCTCTTGATCTAATCCACTCTAAACTAAGTCAGAAGACAGACAACTAATAGGTCTCCCTGTGTTCAAACACAAATATGTTTTCCTTGGGGTTTTAATTGTGGTGGCAAGGTGGAGTCAAGCCGTGGCCATGTGTTTGGCTCTAATTTCTACATAGATTAGCAGAACTGCACCAAAATCAATATGATCAATTATAGTCCAACCCCACACAGGAATCCAGGCCAACATTTGGTGGGAGCAGCTAGCAGCATTAAAAATTAGCCCCAAGCCAAGCTTTGTCCAAGGAGTATGACATTTGTTACATATATGTAACTCAGGACCTACAAAAAGGTCCAGACCCCACAGGAAGTTGGCCATTTTGGATCAAAGTTGTCTCTTTTACTCATGTCTTATCTGAACAAAGTCCTCCTAGAGCATTGGACTTGCAGACTTCAAAATCATTAAGTATAGTCTTGAGGCATTGTAGGTCATAAGTTATCAGAAAGCTTCCTGATGCACTGAAGCATGTGGGTGTTGCAAAGCCTCAGAACTCTGACTCCTCTTCATAAAACTGTAATAACTTCCACACAGAAGTTTGGAGCTGTAGCAATACTCTGTGTGCAATCTTTCATGTCTGGTCCATTAGCAAATGTATCACATTGAAACACTTTTTGTTTCATTCCTGCAATTGCTAGTAATAACTGATCTTATTTTGGTTTCCTGAAGGCATGAGGTGTTTTCTTGAGAAGCGTTTTAACTAATACGCCATCTGACGGGTAGGCCACTAGCAAACTAGGATGAACTTATGAGGACTGGTGATCACATGAACAACATCTCCACCTTACAACCTCACCTTAACGCCTGATACTGTTGAGAACGTAAAGGCCTCTATGGACCAGAATGGGCGGAATCAGAACCAGCTTTATTTTCCTGGTTGGTGTAAAAATACAAGGAATCTGACTCTGGATTGTATAAAAAGCTCATGACGTGCTAACTTATACAATAATACAGTAACACAATAAGGGAGTAAAAAAAATGTAACTGTCTACAAATATAAAGGACAAATTTGGACACACTATAAACAAGAGGACATATTGAGATAATTATGAAATGGTGCAACGAGCAGAGAGCAAAGGATGGAGGAGTAAATATAATTTATATTGTGGTTATTATTATGAACATGTTGGAGGTGGTAGTGATGTACAGGTGCAAATACACATACAAACCACCTGTGGTTTTGGTTTACTGTATATCAAATCCATCTACCTATGTATGTGAGGTAGCTGGTTTAGGTATACAGTATATGTACAATGTGACAATATAAAAAGTATAAACAGCACTGGAAAAGAGAATAATGCATAAAAATCTGGTAAGCCAGTAAACAAGTGGCTGCATAGAAGCAGAAATAATGGGTACAGTTGTTTTTTATTCTTAATTAATTACGTAATTCTTTTTCTGACACTGTGTCAGAATCAGCTGTTCATTAGGGGTCCTTCATCAGCTGGAGGATGTTTTCCCACTAAGATAAGTCTCTGTTCACCTGTATTGGAGATAGCTATCAGCACATAGAGCCATTCACTTTAATTAATAAAAGTTAACTTCAGCATCTTCTGTTGAGAATATAATACATCAATCACAATCACAAGCAGAAGCCAGCAAAACAGAATATAGCATAAGTGACATAACATTACAGGGCTTCAAACATATACAGGGAACACGCTGCTATAAATAAAGTCATTCCATTTCCACCAATGTTTATCATTTTCTTTAAGCTTTTTTCCTGATGAAAACAGTATTCACTGAAGGATAGAAGACCATGCTGTAGGGTACTTTGTTGAAGAAAGTGCTCTTGAATTGCAGCACTTAGAAAGTCATCTGAGAGGTCCTTACTTTGACTGCAGAGCTTAAAAAGCCCGGTGTGCACGCTCTCTAAAAATGTTAAAGAATCCCCTTTTCACATTTTGTTTCTCTGCTTCATTCTCCAATGTTTTACTGTCACTTTGCTCTCAAATGCACTCAGATGCAGTGTTTCTCCCCCTCCCCCCCCCTGACTTCACTGAGTGAAGAAGAGTCAAGCTATCCAACCAGCAGAAAACCCATTTATATTAAATCTTACTACATATTCTTCACTTTAGTTTTTTTGTCTGCATTCAGTCATCACAGGAGGTTCCTTAGAAATAGGTTTTAAGAAGACTGTTGACAAAGGTTATTAAGGTCTGCCGGGGTGCTGGTGATGGGCCGGGGTCCCTCTCATCGGTGATTGGGTAAGTCATGAACACTTCACGCTGTAACAGTCAAAGGATGGGAGCGAATCAATAAAAACACCCACACACCCACTGCTGGCTGTTGTGCAGGATGCTCTAATCAGTCTGAGGCTGTGGCAGCCTCTGATGGCAGATTGATTCGCTCTCATCCTTCTTTAAACCTCTTTTTCAGACTTTCTCTTTACCCTTTTGTTTCTCTTTCTTCGTGACTGGCTGGACTGCTCTTTGTCTCAGTGGTTCCATTAATTTGTTTCTCTCTCAGAGCCCTTTTTTAACATTTTTCACAGCCTCTGTCTGTGTCTGTCACTTCCTCGTGTGGATCGAGACACATCCTTGCTTCTTGATCACATTCTGTCCCCTACTACTTCCCAGCTGCTTTTCTGTTTTGTGTGTGTTCCTTCACCAGGAATAAAATTAGAAAAAAAGGTTAAAAAAAGATAGAAAAATAATTAATGTAACCCCCTGATTTAACTTGAGTCAGAATCCCAAATATTACAGAATAAGACAGGGTTAATAGAATAGAACAGAAATAGCCGTTGTTGTCTCGCCGTTAGGAACTGAGTAGTGTCACCTGAAATTTTAGAAAATGTTGGGCAGAAAAACACCAACAATTCACAAGAATGACAAAAACTGTTCAATTAACAGCAGGGATGTAAATACTTCTTGGGTTTGTAGGGAACAACGATTGTTCTATAGTAGAACAGCTGCTGGGAGGATCTTTGACATCGCTCCTTTAGGCAACTAGGATCCAGCAGTCTGTCCCTGAGGAAGCTCTGCAGCTCTGCAACAGTTTCATGTATGGGGGTGGCTGCATTAGGTGTGTGTGTGGGGGGGGGGGGTTGTCTTCCACCACCATTGCTGTGTCCAGAGGGCATCCTGGGACAGAGCCAACCTTCCTATTGAGCTTATCCAGCTGCTTCCTCTCAGCTTCCTGAGCAGGTAGAGTTTGCTCTGACCCTTCCTCTAAAGTTACCTGACTCCGCCAGATAGATTTGCTCCGCATATCCATCTGGAAACCTTCCGTTGAAGTAATTTTGGGAAGGGGCGAAAATACTGGTTAGCTGATTGGCCTATGTTGGTGATAGACGGGCCAAATGAACCAATCAGATTCGTCGTCGCTCGTAACAGAGCGACGACGAAAACACAACCACAAGCCAAGCTACTCTTGCTGCTGCAGGTAAAGGCTCGTTAGCTCAGCAGAGAAATACTCTGTAATTCCGATAAAACTTGCTCGATAGCCACGCTAACGCTAGTTTCATCGGCTGAAGCCGCCATGTTGTTTAGACTGAACTGACGCGCTTCCCGTTGCGTCACACCTCAACCCGCCTCAAAGCCAACGCTGATTGGACGTTCGTTTGGTGAACGGCTCCAAATTTTCTTTAACGGAGGGTAGCCAGACTGATCTGCGAGTGAAACCTTGAAAGCTCGCGAGACTCTTTGATTAGTTTCACTTCTTGAGGAAAATCTAACGTACTAAGATGCACCTCTAAGGGTGCATTCACACCAGAAAATTCCTTTGGTCTGCTCGTTTGGGTCCAGGCCAAAAGTGGACTTTATTATTTTTTGTTTGGTTGTTTGGTTTTCTTTCACATTGTACATTTTGCAAGCAAACTGAGCCATGCGTGTCAACATCGCTGCTCCCATTGGACAGAAATGACTAGGATGTAGCATTGAGCCAGAAATTTACAAAAACAAGCATGGAAGTGCTCAGAGCTAGATTGCTGTTGTACAAATTTGAGCTGTTCTTACTTCTGCCGTATCACTTAGCAGCTCATTCAATGCAGGTGAAGTTATATTTCTGATTTTGTAGCAGCACTGGCGAATAGTTGCTGCAAGCTGAAGGCAACAATGCACTCTGCGTTTCCTTACGTTCCCTTGGCATTGGCAAACACTAAGGGCTAATTTTTGCCAGATGTCCTGCAACGCTGGCTCATTAATTCTAAAAGAGGTGTATTTTTCCTGAAGTTGGGTCGGATTGAGGCCAATTTTTATTCAAACCACAAATAAACCACATCAGAGTTGATTTGGAGGCGGATCTACACCAACTTTTTGAGGTGGTCTCTGCCTGGTTGTTTGACCCAGACCAGGATTCACTTGAATGTATTCACAGCCGCCAAAAGGTCCTGATCAAGAGGGGAAACAAACTCTGATCCATTCAAAGTGGACCAAGGACCCGGATGTGAGCACAACCTAATTGAAATGAAATAAGATAAAGCTTTTATTGCCTCTCTGCAGAGATTTTCTAAAGATACAATCAACAAACTCAAGAAACCATCACAATCGATACAGTTTTCATCATTTGATTCTGGTTTTTCTAAACTTTTTCGCGAGCGACCCACCTAACATGAGCTTGTTCAATAGCGGGGTCTTTTGGGGCACACCCTGTTATTTCCATAAAGGATGATAATGATGGGATCTACTTTTTAATAGCAATCATTCTTAGGGATTTCACTGAATTCCTGCAATAATTACACACATGCAGATAACCAGCATCTGACCACAGGAACTTTTAGTGCTTTGCCTCAGGCAGAAGTCTTCCTGTTGTCTTCCAGGTTTACACAAATGGACAGAGAAATCCGTTAGCTCGTCTCTCCGCTGGTGAGGCCGTCAATCAGGGTGTCGAGCTAAATCATCACTGGCTGAGGTCCGTGAAGGAGATTTGGGCAGGACTTTTGGTGAAAGCAGGAATGAGGAAGTGAAATATCTGTGAAACAATTCATGACTTTCAGAACTCAATGTCTGTTTCAGGCTGATGCACTTCCTCATAGATCAGAAGTAATTTTTCATTCTTGGCTGTTGAATGTATGTCGGGAAAAAAACCTCTGATGTTTGATCGCGTACTGAAGGTGAAACTGAAATGAGTTCAGTACAATTCCTTACAGGATGTATATTTTTAGAAATGTATTAGTGTGGTCTTTGTAAAATGCCTCTGTCTCAATTACTACATTGTCTAAGCAACAGCATCGTATTTAGGCAGATTTATTTAGTGTATTTGAATGTGGGTTGATGCAGAGAAATGGAGGTTAAAGGGTAAGTGAAGTAAATTATTGTTGTACCAAAAATGCATTTACAATTTTGGTGAACAAGCTGAAAATTCAGCTGTATATATCAGATTTAGGACAACATGCCTTCTACATAAAATACACACATTACCCATCGCTGCCTGTTACAAATGCTATTTTTTTTATTACTTAAACTATATTGACTTTTCCAAAATAAAAAAAATGCATGCTATGCATGTAAGGTACACAGGATGGAGCATACCATAAAGCAAAGACAATAAAGTATGTGCTACCCTAAAGCCCTAAAGTGACAGCAACATCACAACAATGCAAAAAAAAAAAAAAATAGGGGAAAAAAACCAATGACTGATGACCCGATTTAATGACTTTGCAAAGTTCTACCAAGATGAGCTACATAAGGGCCCATTTAAAATAAAAGCAATTCTCTCTGTCCATAAGCTTATATGAGAGGCTTTCTAAAATCCTGCTTTTTATTGTCAGGCATGTTTACATGAAGAAAATGATGTGCAGTCATTTTAGTAGTCTCTAGCAGACTTCGGTCTCGCCTCCAGGTTCATCACCATACACACCTCCTAGGAAGTAAAACTTGAACAGACTTCTTTTAACGTCTTGCAGTTTGCTCACATGGTGAACTTGATTGGACAGTCAGACCTGGACATGCTGGTGGTTTTTAATAGTCTAACTTCTATACAGAGTTAAAGTTGATTTCAAATTATTCTGAGCCATCTTTAAATCCCTGGCAGGAATAATAACTGCTATAGTCTTCTCTCTGAAGGTCTCAGGCAGATGTTTGGATCTCAACATAGTGTTTTCACTCACCTCAACAATCAAGAGCACCAAAATAAATGTCCGACATTTAAACAGGACAAAACTCCTTTAACAGGCTGTGAAATGGCATTCTACAGTGGGATTTTAGTCATTTTAGCTAGAAATTAATTTGGGGATGTTTTAATATACTCAACAGATACTGCTGTTTTTAAATTACATTTTATTTAAAAAAAAAAACATTTTTTTCCCCATACGTATATTCTTACACTAATATATATTTTAGATTTTTTGATTAGAGACTCAGTTTGCTTAAATATTAGAAAAGCATACAGGCTATCCTAATTTGTATCTCCCACCTATTTTGTTTTGGACTGATAAAATAAGGCTTCATTCTTAAAAACCTTGATTAGTTTCAACCTACCTGCCTGCGTTTGGTTCCTGCATTCAACAAAGCTGTTTACTCTTCTTTAACTCTAATTTGTCCTCAAGATGAAAGTCCTACTGTGATGTCAGGTTTTGTTTTCATTGCCAAATTAGCTCAGGCTAATGATTTTCCTATTTGAATACCAAAGTCTGATTAGAGGACAGGATGAAAGAAGTCAAGGAGAATAATCATTTATACAGATTTAAAGTCAGAGAATCAAAGCCACACGAAAGCACAGGAACAAAATATTAAAGTCTGACTGTCATCCATTCCTCTTTTTAGAAAGGCTTCCCTCCTCCATTAAAACATTCATTGCAAGCTGGTCTTTGTTATCATTATTTGTTTGTAAAACATTTCTGATTGAAAACATTTTGTTTCTCATTTTGTAACATGCAGAGCATTTAATTCAAGCCCAGTGACACGTTGCAGGTGAAACTCACAGACCTCCTCCTGAGGTCCTCTGGACTTAACTACTCACCTGTCTGAGTTTAGTCTTAGCTTAAACTTAGCCGTTACATAAAATAATGGCAGTAATTAGCACTTTAAGAACATTATTATTACTATTCCCTTTAATCACTAAGATACTATTTACTATTTACTGACTATTACCCTTAACTCAACACACTTTTGTGAAAGGTTAAATGTCCTGTCCTTGTTTAGATTTTTATCAAGTCTGAGGACTTCACACTGAAATCAGTAATTTACTCATTCACACGCTGACGGTGGTGAGCTTCGTTGTAGCCACAGCTGCCCTGGGGCAGACTGACAGAGGCGAGGCCCCCAGACAAGCAGTCAAGGCAGGGAACGTATCTTACCCAAGGACACAACGACTGCTGTTGGACCAGGGGTTTGAACCGGCAACCCACCAGTTACAGGACAAACTCCTAGACCCTGTGCCACTGTGGTGTTTATTAACTTTACCGTGCAAACATGTCACAGAAAATCTAAGGTAAAGTTGATGTTTCAGTAGATGAGCTTTAGTGGATGACATGCAGAGTCCCTGGTTTTCAGTCTAATAAACTTCAGAATCTCTCTGCTTCTAAATGCTTATGGAGGTGGATTGTAGAATAAGATCTGCTGAGTCTGCTGACTTCAGAGGATTATCTGGAGGTTCCAGTGTAAGCTGTGACTAGTGTCAGACCTGGAAATACATTCCAACCAAGAGGTCACTGGATCCTTTGCAGTAGCTGAAGAGACAGCAGAGAAGTCGGTGGTGGCTTTGCATGAAAGGCATCCTGGTGAATCTCTTCTGCTGCGTCCCCTGACCCCTACTGAGCCAAACAGGTCCGCTGTAAAGAGCACTTCATTTTTCTTTAATTTCCTGTTCGTGCTGCTCTAGTTTTAATGCCAGTCAGGGGAAAAAATTAGATGCATCAAGAGCTGAAATACACTGAGATTTTTGTCTTGTGCTTTTAAAAAAAGGTCCTGTGAGTTAATTTATGTGTATAATTATAAATAAAAAACACATTATAAACACATAAACAAGTTACATGAATGTGTTGAAAGAAGTGAGAGTTATAAGTACAAATATTTTCTACAGAATTATCATCATACTGACTAGACTGCTGAATAAATAAACCCCCTTAATTAAAGAGAATTAGATTTAAACTAGTTTGATATGAATGTTGTGTTCACAATATGTGTTGTATATTTATAATTGCAAAGCACAGGTATTGGAATCTTAGTGACAAAAATACACAAAATGGCACCGTGTGAATTCAACTAATCATTTGTTACAAATGTGAAATATTCTAGAAATTCTAGATGTAAATTTAGTAACACAGCTGTGTTTTTTATCAGTGGTGCTGATAGAAAATACTTCCTGTTGTACTCTAGAAACAAATGTTTTACTGTGCATTTACAAAAAAATAAAGCATTCCTGGTATAATTAGAGCTGAGCTTAATGAGTTAATTCCTTTAAAAAGATTAATGTGTTTAATCGCACTAAGGAATATAAATCACACTTGTCCAAAGTTTAAACAAGGAATTACCTGCCATGACAAAGGCAAAAGATTTAAAATTTTAAGTCAGAATATCTGTGGTGGAATGAGACATCCTCATAATGTGAGTGTTGCTATGGCAGCATACTTAAAACCATAAAGTTTTTATGTTTAATAATACACTTTTGCAAAAAAGCAGTAACTTTAATCAGTGACCTACAGAGAGATGGATCATTTTTAAATGACAGAAAGGCTAGTTCGTGAAATATAGAAGAATTTACCTTTTTCCCTTACATAGTTGGATTATTTAGGAAAATGAATCTGGCTCTGTATGGATCTGGCAACCAAAACATCAAAGCAAACCAGAAGATTCCAGTTTCCACATAATCTAGCTAGATTTTTTTTTCTAAGACATCAAAATACTAAATGGACATGACTATTTACTAATTTTGTCATTAATCAAGATTTATTGCAATTTCAACCATAGCCTCATTGAGGCAAATATCAATAAAATCAGATTAATTGCATTTAATAGATCACAGCCTCCATTAGATTTTTTTATCACATCTTATCACTGGGTATTATATAAAACATAATTATTAAATTGTTTTATTTAGCTTGACCCACTCTGGCTAACTATCAGTCACTATGAGTTGCTGCTTGAACAGAGTTTAGTCGGCATCATTCCGAGGCAAATGAAAAACAACGTATAAATTCAGTCAGTACTATTTATGAAGAAAGCACATTGAAAAAAATGAAATTGCTGAGTGAATTCAGCCCACGGTGCATTTCTGTCACAGGCTTTTGGGAATGTTTAATAGTTTTCTGATGGACTGGTAGCATGGCAGAAGGAAAAAGCAGCAAAGCAAACATTTGTTCAAACAGATTTATCTGGGTTATATTGTGTCGCGTTCTGTGGTGTGATGGTATCCTTCTTTTAAGCACTCTGCTCAGTGGTGGATCAATTATTTATCATCTGTACTGATTCCACTCTCTTTTTTACCTTCTTTTGTGTCCTTTCTCCCTGTTCTCCCCCTCCTTCCCGTCTATAACACATTTCTCTCCTCCTTCTCTCTGCTTTGCCCTGATTGACAAAAGTGATGGTGTTTGCTTCTCCTTTCACTGACCTTCAACTTCCGGCAGCGTATGCTCAGATGTACACAGCCAGACTGCTAATGGTTTCTACCTTTGCACACTCTGCCATCAGGGAATTACAGTCCTTATCCACCAGAAAGTGAACCGGCAGAAGATTAAACAATAATGCCATTGAGTATGAGAAAGAAATGGCTTTTTGCAAAATAATGAGTATTTTGTGTCATGTGACTTATATAATAATGTTACTGACTGTTTTGTAGATAAATGCATGATTTAGAAAAGTAAACAAGATGAGGGGAACATTTACTTATACAATCATTTCTGCAGCAAATTTTCATTTCATCTTCTTCATGTAGATAAAAAGACATTTTTAAACAACTGAAGGCGGTTATTTTGTTTCTAACCTGCTTGTGTTTCACAGATGTGGTCACCCCAACTTAACTTCAACAAAACCAGTCTGACAATGTGAGGAAGAGGATTTAGAAGGCACAAAAATCTCTTCTTAAAGATATAGAATACAATTCGACTCAGGTAACACCCCCAAACCTGTCCAGCAGACGGAAGACATCTGTAAATGCGTACAGAAATCCCAAACATCTGATCAATCGATATCTATCAAAGAATGAAGTGCAAACAGGGATATTTATGGAGGATTCCAAACAGCTGCTGTGTATGTGAAACCTTTTCACCATTTATAGGCCAGTCCGTGTCTGGCGTCAACCCGTTGTTTATCCCGCAGTTCTACAGATACGTTTCCCAGAAACCATAACAGTTATCTCAATGGACTAAGCCGCCTAAAGGAAGTACATTATCTATCAAACACAGCACCAGCTTTCTGCTTCTGTAACAGAACATTCATTCTTTGTGAGCTTTTACAATAACCTCACTTCTTTCTCCATCAACAACATGAAGTACAAGAAAACATTTAAAAAAAGAATGCTTCATGCCCCGATCTCAAGACAGTCAAGAACAAAACTGTTATCGCCTATCTGTCTGGAAAAGGTTATAAAACTTTTGGATTCCAGAGAACCACAGCGAGAACAATTATCCATCCCTGGAGAAAACATGGAGTCCAGGGGCGAAATTCTCCCCGGGGTGACCGACCAATCAAAAGTTCCCCAGTAGGGCCTTTATAGATGGTTCTCCCAGGACGTCCCAAAAGATCCCAAAGAAAGATCTGAAGTTCTGAAGAACTCACTTTTCTAGAGGCCTCACTAAAGTCCTGCATTCACAGAGACTCTGAGTCTTCTCATAGAGATCCCATCTTCACCTAAACATTCCTACCTAGGAGTCTTAGCTTAAGATTCAGATAGCTGCTGAGAACCACTGAGTAAGGAGACAACATCATTTTTTATCTTGGCAAGGAGGTGTGGTTGACCCCGTTGCTAGGTGTGGTTGACCCCGTTGCTAGGTGTGACAATGTCTTTAAAGAGCTGTGATTGGTTAAATGTTGTTATGGAAATATATAATCACTTATATATAACAGTGTAGTTTAAAGTAATACAGATGTTAACTTTAACCCAGTAACCTAATAGATGAAAATGTGTGCAGGAACAAAAGGTGGATTCAGACTTCAGTAAGCCTGTACCAGGCACAGGATGGAGCAAGGAGATATATGACAGCCTTGTGAGTAGATAACGCTCTTAAAGTTCTTTTCTCAAGGTTTCAATGTTGTTTCAGTTAACTCCCAGGAACCGAGCTGGGGTAATAGATTACATTTAACGGTCAAAGGTCATGAAACAGATGTTCTCAGCAGACTCAATGTCTGCATTTGCTCTGGGAGGAAACTCAGGAAAAGGTTGGTCCGGCCCTCGTTTGGAGCCGCCCGTGGGTTGAAAAGGAGGGAACGAACATGTAAGCGTTGAGACACACTTATGACACGGTCAGAGAGGGTTAAGGGATTCGTGGCTGTGATAAAACTTGTAAGTGTCTCCCACTTTGGAATTCCAAATTGTAATAAATATATGTTAAATTGTTAACAAAAGCCGGTCATGTGAATTACTTTGCATACCTTGCAACAACACCTCCAGTGGGTCCAGATCAACTCACTGCACTATTTTGCTCAATAAAATATCATTTTAAAGCTCTGCATTACAATAGTTGTGTTAGATCTGTGCATTGAACGAACACACGCATACAAACAAACTAAATAACAAAAACAGTTATCATTTACAAAATTGGTAAATGTCAAACAGGTTTTTTTATATCTGCATGCTTTTGTGTCTGCAAGTAGTATCATGCACAATGGTACTGCTGCTTTTTAATCACTCGTTCTGTTAAAAAAGCATTTTTTGGGCACTTGTTAAAATAACATTTCTTATTGCCTTACAATAAAAAAATTATCTCATAGACCAATCTTCCATGTTTATCAGCAATCAGAGATCAGAGATGCTCACACCTATACAGTACGTTTTTCATACTATTGAGCTAAGCCTCTGGTTGAAACAGATGAAATATCTATTTTTGAAGTCTTGTGTTAAATTATAAACACAAAAATAATCTGCCACTTAAATCATGTTTGAATATTACAAATGAAAAGTTGAATGATGCACAGCTTTAATTTCAGTATGATACATTGTAATAGCTTTTTTTTTTTAAACTTCTCAAACTCACCCATGTCCGATGAGTCCCATGTTCTGCTGGTCTCTTTCTGCTGCTAAATAATACATCCATCCTCAAGACTGTGTCCTAAGTGCACAAATGAGCTGCCACAAACTGAAAGGGTGTGGGGAAACAGGGCAGGGGTGTGCTCACGGGCCCAACACTGGTGGGAACAAAGACCAAAACACACCAATCGGTTACATCCGTATGGTTTATCAGCTGGAATTAAGGAAAATCGCCTTACATTCTGCATACAATGGTCAAGTTGTATTTTTACGTTAACTGACTGAGATTTTGCTGCTGTCATTTCTGAACCATCAGTCACTCAGATGACATCTGTTTCAGGTTTATTCATAGTTGAGCACGCAACAAGAAACTCTTGGTAGGGAAATTTGTTGCTCTCATATTCTCCTCGCCAGTCCCAACAGAGCTCAGACCCAGACCTCTTGTCTAAATCGCCCTCTCTTGCTCTTCTGTCTTTCATGTGGCTCTAAGGGAGAGGCTTAGGCTTAGAGACTCAAATGGCTAAGTGAGGGATAATACTACCATTAAAGAGAGAGAGAGAGAGAGAGAGAGAGAGAGAAAGAAAGAGCAGCGAGATGCAGTCAGAGAGTGGGATGGGAGAGAAGGAGGGATAAAGCAGAGAGAGGAATCAAAAGCAGGCATTCATGAAAGACTTAAAGAAGTTGAGAAGGCAAAAAAAATATTTTTACTGAGGTTTTAGCTAAAGTCTGCTGATATCTGCATCACTTGCAAGTGTTGGATTTTAGCTCCTCTGAGATCATTTTGGATTTCCTATAATATTATTTATGCACTACAATGCCAGAAGGCAGTCAAAATAAGGAGGACAGAGGAAGAGGGCATTAAAGGAGGAGAGAGAGAGATAATTAAAGAAAGAAGAAAGAGCTCTTACTGGGGAGCATGGGCTGTGGAGATACAGCACACTTGTTCACTAATTAAATCTGTAGTCTCTTAACTTTGAGGGAAGGTGCTAAAGCAAACTTATGGAAAAGGAACTTTCTGATTGCTTAATTACACATTTAACTTGATTACATAGTGGTATGTTGCACACAGTGGTTCCTCTAATACACAGGTGTCAAACTCAAGGCCCGCGGGCCAAATCTGGCCCGTTGAGGTAAATTATCCGGCCCTTAAGAGCCAAAAAAATGCATATCATGTCATAAAGTACAGGCTTATATCCTTTTAAAATGTATAAAGTGGCTAAAACTGAGCCTCCTGTACCGAATGTTGATTTCTTTACTGTGTAGTAACAGCATCCAGCCACAAAATGTCAGTTTCCCTACAACACATTAAAACAACCCAGAAATATCCAAAAGGAGAAAAAGTGATGCAGAATGATGAATTTAAAGTGTAACTCACCCTAATGTAAAAATTTTTTTGCAGATAAACTGTATAAACTGGGCCTAAGGGTGCTACTTTTATGTTAGTGTGCATTTGTTATACTTCTATGTGAACAGGAATGAAATTATGAAAAGTATCGTCTATGCACGTGCAACCGGCTCTTTTAATGACTTCATGACGCCAAAGTGGCCCCATATAGAAATTAGTTTGACACCCCTGCTCTAATAGGTGCAGTGTTGTCACGATACCAACACTTTGGTATCGGTACCGGTACCAACATGTAGTATCAAATATTTTTTTAGATACTTTTTCAAATAAAAAGAGAACATAAAAAATAGCATTGCATTAATTATTGCACTCAAAACGCTTTCAGAGCAGTGAAATGGAATAAAATATACTAGCAATTTTAGTACTGTCTGAATAAATAAAAAGTATTAAGTTAGAACAATGAGAACTAATACAATTATTTCAAATACAAATCAAGTACTGCCGACAACAGCGCTATGGCATTGATGAGAGGATGAGGAGCAAGTTGGGGAGAGCAAAAGAGAGACACTGTTGCCAACTCAGCAAGTTTGGACAGTCGTCTGCATTGTTGATGGCTTTGCAGCAATCCCTCATACTGAGCATGCATGAAGCGACAGTGGAGAGGAAAACTCCCCTTTAACAAGGAGGAGCAGAACCAGAACCAGGCTCAGTGTGAATGCTCATCTGCCTCGACCCACTGGAGCTTAGAGAAGACAGACACTGGAATATTTTTTGATTCTGTATCAAGAGAAATCAACATAAATAATATTGTCTGCAGATAGACAGCATTCCTAGTTTCTAGCTGACGTTAACCAGAGATGTGGTCTACGGTGCATTTGTGCTCGCTAACCCGTCATTTACCAAGGCGTTGGCTGTTTGGTTAGTCGCGCCGTGTGGTTCCAGGTGTGAGTGGATGAGTGCTGGTGTTGTGCCAATCAGGCTGTTGTAAGCAGCCCTGGATCACAGGTGGGACAGCTCTGTGGCTATTAAGGATGAATGCCAGTGTGTAGCAGATTGCTGCTGTTGGAAGTTACCTGTTAGTGGGATAGTGACTGATTAAGATTGTTACTGTATTATGCTCTCACCTCTGTGTGTATTTTTTGTATTTTGTTTGCTCTCATGTAGCTGCATTGTGTCCACCTGCTGCTAGTGTGCTAAATGGCTTCTTTTGTAAATCAGGACCAGTGATTTAGAACCTTCCACATCGCTATCAAATCATAACGACCTCTTTTTAGCGCCTTTTTTTATTAAGCCAATTAAGCAGAGCTCTAAAGGGTTTTGGTTTATGTAATTTGGGAGTTGTTTTGCTTAATTTACTAAAAATGTTTTTGATCTGATACTAATTTGTTTTGTAGTGGGTTTTATTGTGCTAAAGTTCCAAATTACTTTTGCAATGTAGATTATAGGGTTTGTTTTTAATATTGTAAAGGTGTAAATAAAATACATTTTTGTCATTTGAAACCAGACCTACCTGGGTTCTTCTTAATAAGCATAATTAGCATTTTTTGGGATTTCCACCAGTTGGCTTTAGGGTCACGTCCTCCGAATCTCCATCCGTTTCGTGTTACATAAGCATGGACACATTTGATGTGCACGTTTTCGTTCTGTACGCACTCTGTGCATACAAAATGACAAAGTTGTCTAAGTCTAAGTTTTAACAAAGCAAATAATTAATCTTATAAAGAAAACATGCAAGCACCAATAAAATATTTGGAATGCAAATGTGAATACTCAGTCTTATGAAAACAGTGTAAACAAAGCCATTAAGAGGAGGATCTCTTCATTAAAGTCTTATGAACTGCCACAACATAAACAAGTCTGAAATGAAAATTGGCTCCTTCAAAAGAAGACGCCAGCAGCATTATTGCATGCCCATGTCAGTTGTGGCTGTTGCTGTATTCATAGAGTGATAATTGTCATGATTTGAGAGTGCAGCCGTATTGGGAGTGTCTCAGATTCCTCCCTGAGCTGCAGGTTTCCACCAGAGGGCGTGGCCAGGCAGGCTGCTCCATTCACACCTGAATGATATCGCCTCATGAGGCTGCTGAATGACCATTCACCATCTGACGATTGAGTGTCGTGGTAGAATTAACTTCTCTCTGTGTTTCAGAATACGTAGCTCTAAAGAATTGCCTCCTGTCTATTATGGTTCCCAGGTTAAAGCTATATGAAGGACTTACCTTCTGAGATGCTTGTTTATCAGTTAACGTCCTCCTTTTTGAAAACTTACCTACCTGTCTCCATGGTCGTCATCTGCTGCCCTGCGTTCATCAAAGCTCTCCAATTTTCTCCCACATGTCAGCGGAGAAATCCCCGCTGATAATCCAAGTCATCATCCTGCTGTCTGCCATTATCAAGCCCACTTGTCTGCAGAATCAGCAGAACCTGCCCTGATCCTTTCCACCGTCTCAGAATCTACAAGACGAAGGTCGCCTTACTCAAAATCTGCACTCTACTAACTTTTATAACGCGCTCCTCCTCTGATCCCACCTGCCAAGAGAAACAGGGATCAATGAACTGAACTGAAGCAGCTTAACTTTATAAAATAAGCTATTTCTTCTTGCTGATAATTGTCTTCTGTTTGGTTCCTGTTTGTGCGACAGAATAAAGCTTCAGCCATGATAATGAGTCATTGCGAGTCAATGATGCAATCGGCTGGGTTTCTTTAGACCGCAACTTTTTAACCAACTTTCCTGGAAGATTGTATATAATTGTCTTTGTAAAGCACCTTGAGATTAGATGTGTTGTGTGTTGGTGCTATAAACCAGTTGTGGTGAATAGAAGTTAACAGACTTGTATGTTCAGATGAAAGGATGAACATATAAACATGTCGGCGCGTGTTTGTATAATTTTATGAATCACTTCCCTTATATCTACGTTTAAAAAACATTTTCTGTGTTGGATGATGGAAGCAGAGGGTAATGAAAAGAAATGCTGGGAATCAAGCTAAAAAGTGTGGTATGTAGGCTTTCCTCAGTCAAATGAACTCGTGTCTTTGATACTCAGTATGGAGAAGAAAGAATTAAGATGGCTTCCAGCACCTCCACTTCAAACAGTCCCACTGTGGGGAGCACACAGAACAGAGGCTGCATGGGGGCAGCTCCAGATAAGCATAACCACACTTGATTCAGTCAGAGTCAGAACGTGAGACCCTGAGTTGTTGTGTGTGTGTAACTCTTTTAGAGAATCACTGAAGACGGATCCACCACAGTCTGCATAATTCATTTGGCAGACACTACTGGGAGTTGCATAACATCTGCCACGAGAGACTGGATACAGTGAGTGTGTGTTTAACATAATAATATCTTAAGTTTTAATGAGTCTGATGTCACAACCTTTTCAGCTCTATTTTCCATCAACTGCCACTCTGTGCATTTAGTCTGTGACCTTCTCTCCAAACGTGGTCATTACACATTTAAACCAGTTCAATTGTATCACAATGTATTTACACTGTCACATTCACTTGGCATCAAAGTCCATCTCCTGTTATGAACTCCGATTGGCTTTTCTCTCAATGTAAGCTATGCAAACTAGCATGAACATCACTTCCACACGCTGCAGCCGGCAGAAGCTTTCCTCCACTGGCTGCCACACTTCTTTGGTAAACCCCTGTGCTCCAGGCAGAAAGCTGCAGCCAGCAGACATAATCCACCGCTTGTCCGCCCATTTTGATTTAAGAGTCAAACAGTTGACTAAAACTTTGCATTTAAATGAGTATGATAAATGGAGATTAGCAGACAGGTACTATAAACTCGGATGTTGAGAGCTAACCTAGAATCTTTTCCCAGCACAGACGAGCCGTTGGGAAGAGGAGGAGCTGCTGGTAATTGGAACGAGCAATCACTGATGAAAACACGGGAGACGAAAAATCTACAATGAAAATCACAATAACAGCAAATTAGCCCATTTCTGGCAGACGCTTTGCTGTGCAGTCCAAGTATTTGGTTTCCTGCCTGTTTCCCTTAAAAAGCCAATCTTTCATGTCAACAATTTGTTTTCCCAATTTTGTTTCTCAGGTTTTTTACCATTTACACAAATTGTAACATTTTTTGGTGGGTATCATCCGAGTGCGACAGAGTCACCTGTCACCTCAGACACCAAAAGAACTCTTGCTGTTTGTCATAGATTAATTTTGTGTATGATTATATTACTCCTTAGTTTCCTATTCAGAATGCCATCATGAACATCAGTCCTTACCAAAACCAACATATATCGATGCATTTAGTGAATGTTTAATGCATAAATTCCAGTTTTGGTGATAACGTCTCTTAGAGTTATTATTTTGCTTTCATATTTTATGTGTCTACTGCAGATTTATGATTAAAAAGAAAGAGTTTTGGATTTTAAAAAAATAGGTATTTTTAATTAGAAAATTATTGGCAAAAACATCCAACAGAACTCCCTGCCAGTGAAGATGAATTCTAACTTTGATGAGAGACCGGGTCTGTTTTCTGTAGGCCACCTGCACAGGTGTTAGTTTTGGTATTTTTTCTCCAGCACCAAAATCACCAGCTTTCCTGTAGATGAGACACACCAGCTTTGGTCTTTGGTGGGTTTAGGGCGTACCCAAACCCCTCAGGGCTTATGGACGTGAGCAGAAGAGGACCAAACCGAGGACACATGTTTGATTTTTCTACACCTTTCTGTTGAGGACTTATGATCACAAAGGTCTCGGCTCGGTTAAAAATGAGTAGTGGAAACGGGGTAAGTGTGAACAGGGGCTCTACGTTTGCTGCACTATGATATGGAGGTGATCTGAGTTTTCTCTGTCGGGGTTTCCTTCACCTTGCATTCTGATTGGCTACTGCTCACATTCAACAGGCTGCCGGCTCGTTTGTCCTCAGGGAACAGCGGGCCTAGACAAACCAACATGTTGAATATCTACGATTTGAGGTCGGATTGGACCCAACATTCTACAAAGTGGACCAGATGAGTCTCAACCCAGCAGGAATATCTCTTAAGATAGTTGGAGCCTGTCAGAAGGGGAAGTTCGGGGCAAAACTGGGGCCAAATATCCTGCCTCTACTTTTTTTGTTTTATTCACCATAATTCTGCCGGTGGGCAACGTGGGCCCCGTCATAACCGTGGCCCCAGGGCGGCTGCACACTCTACCCCCCCCCCCCCCCCCCCCCCCCCAAAGTAACCATGTGTTTCCTCAGTATGAGGGATTACTGCAAAGTCAATGACTCGTGCAACTGGCCCTGCTTTCTTAGACAAGATTTTATAATTAGCACTCTGAATTAATGAAATAATCAATATGATTTATTGCTCTGGATTAATTAGACTATATCACTCTGGATGTAAATTTGATGTTTTTATTGAAAACCGCTTTGAGATTAAATCTTTTGATTTATCCATCCATCCATTATCTGTGCCGCGTTGTTGAGGTGGGGGGGGGGGGGGGGATTGTTTGGTTGGTGGGTGCCTATAGCCAGCAGTCATGCGGGGTACACCCTAGACAGGTCACCCATCCATCAGTGATTTATTTTGTGAATTATTTCATTATAAATAAAGTGTGTTTAAACTCAATGGTCCCTTCAAAATTGACACTGACCCTAACCCTTAAAGCTATAGTTGGTAATCCTGTTCAGAAACACTTTTTGTTATAATAGGTAAAATGGTCCTTCCATCTGATAGTAGTTAAAACATTATGTATTCAGAAAAGGGTACAGAAAGATTAGACCTCTGTGAAAGCTGCAGGCCTGTAAAAATTGTCCAATCACTGCTACTCGGTCCGAATGGCAGGGACTGCTCAGAGGTTTGGTCCTGCCTATGCACCCCCCCGTCCCTCGAGTTGCCAATCATTGTGAGACCCTCACGTAACACGCATGCACGTTCCTTGTTAGGATCCGTTTGCCAGTACATGCGCACTTCTAGTGTTTATGTGTCTAGTTAGCTTCTGTGTTAGCCCTTCATTGTAGCTCCGCTGCTCTCACCATATACCATAAAAACGACGGAGAGTCATGAGAAGCAAACTGTCTTACAAGTTTCTGAGAAGAAAAGGAAGTACTTAGAAGAAAGGAATAAGACCTGTTTGTATTTATCAGGTTCTTTCTCTCCCCAGAAGAGAGGAAGAGCTGGAAAGATGATGTTGTGCATTATTCACAAAGGGATTTGGGCATTTGTTGTACTTACATTTCCAGAAAAATCACACACTCTACCTTTAACCTCACAACCTCACTGATCTGCTCACCCACACCATACCTGATCACAATATAACAGGGCAGAGGGAAAATCTGTTCCAGAAGCAGACCTTGCATGCTGAAACAATGGGACTGGTAGGATGTCCATGAATACAAACAGAGGAAGGGAGTCAGACATCTATCCAATGTCTATATCCCTTTAACATGGAGAGAATAAGTAACTGGGGATAAATAAACTGTAAACTTGCATTCTATCTGCAGGACATTAGCTGGGACTCTTCATGCCAGACTTACAGAAACGTGATAATATTCACAGAAGGACTGTTCTTTAATCTGATTCAAATCCAAGTTGGGAGAGGCAGAGGGAATTAATTTCTCATGTTTCACTAAATTCTGGAGGTGGTATGTATTTGCTGTGGAAATGAACAGCAGACTCTTAGCTTTGGCAGATACTTTTTAACCAAACCTAAAACCAAGGGAAAATTATTTTTTAGATTTAAAATTGCTTTTTAGGTTTTATATTGATATAATATGACATTTTACGCATAAACTACTGATGTAAACCCTTGAACGTTTTTGATTATTACTAAACACCTCAGTGCCCCTGCTGTTCTGAAGGATCATTTAGGCACGGTAAAAGTCTTCCTCTTGAACAATATTACACATCAGGAGAAAATGTTTTTCTTTTACCTAAAGGAAACACAAAAGCTTCATCTAACCTGAGAATTCCTCCTACTTTATTTATTCACCTTATTTCCAGCTTTGTGTTGCTGATATCTCTCTTTCACTAAAACTCTGCATTTCTTTTGTCCTTTTTCAGCTGTTTCAATAGAGGTAGCTCTGCATACAAACAGTGTAATCTGTTTAAGTGGAAAAGCAAATTACAGCTGGCATTCTAAGGTTATGTTGCTATTGTCTGTACCTTGTGGTGATCTGTACCTGTTTGTGTTTTCGTTAATTACACCCCCTCTGTTCCATGTAGTTCCTTCTCCTCAGTTTTATTTAAGTCTGTACTTTCTGTTTCCTCATGCTGTGGTCATCTCCTGGTTTCTGAATTTCATTAAATCCTTCAAACATGCGCCTGCCAATGTCTTGTTGCTGCTTTAGTCCTTTGTTAGCACAGATCGACCACACCCTGAGAAGGACCAGGCGGACCAGGCGGAGGAAAACATGTGAAGGATGAAGTGGAGCGGGTAGAGGTGGAGGTTAGATTTAACAGCCGCTGACTTCCAGCCTTATTGGTGTCCCCATCCTCTGAAGGATCCAGCCTACATAGACCGGGTCCTATGAACGATGCAGCCCCTGAACTTGGAGACAACTTTTGTGTGTAATAATCTTCCCTCAGATTCCTCTGCTTAGTTCGTTCCCTTAGCTGTTCAGCATTACGCTGATGATACTCACCTGATTCTCATGTCACTGATTACATTTACTCTGTATTTGAGCTCCCTGGCATTCATTGCTTGCTAGTTTCTTCCATTGGGCTTACTCCATATCCTTGTTTTCTTTTCCTTGTGCCAAGACCTGCATGGTTTTCTTTTTGTAATTCACTGAACTATGTTCTTCTCCACCACGGTCTTTTATGTAATTGGGTCCTCCATCAACTACCTGCTGACACATGTTTGCTGCATAGAAGATCCCAAAGCGTTTTTTTTTTTTCCTAATGTCTGACATATAGTCAGACTGTTTTAGGGAATAATTAGTTCTGAACACCAGAATAAGGACAGAAAGGATGTTTTAAAAATATTTCTTCTTTTTTAAGCAGTCATCCTAACTGTTAAATGTTAAATGGAGGAATATGAACATATTTTAAGGCAACATTAAAACACATTACTTCCTTGCATGACATTATGGGGAAAACAAATCAGCCAAGATATCAAGAAGAAAACTGTGGACTTCTGAAAGTTTGGTTCAATCTTAGGTTCAATTTCCAGATGCCTGAAGCTGCCAAGAGTTGTGGTTGATGAAAACTCAAAGTACGACACGGACAAGGCAGACCCACCATATTTTAAAGAAGAGCAAATAAACTTACAAAGCAAGAGGGAAACATGGAAGCCAAGAAGAAACCACTGAACAATTGAACGGAATAACGGGAAAATCCAGCAACCGGGAAACAGAAAGCAGGAAGTTACAGTCAACTGGGAAGCAATCAACTACATAAAAACAGGTGATGTAACCTTTACAGGGGGAAGAATCAAGGTTGGGAACTGAGGGAGGCACAAAACGAAGAACCTAAACATAAGTAAGAACAAGAACCCAAAGAAGTGTGGATCATGACAGAAGCTGCTACGTTCACCCAAGTTTAAACAATTACACAGTGGCTGAAGTACAACATCATCCGTGTTTTGGAGTGGCCATCACAAAGCTCTGATCTGGCAAAGCTGAAGAGTTGTGTGAGTAAAACGGGCAACAAGGCTGACCCAGTTACATCAGTTCTGTCTGGAAGAACGGCTCAGATTACAGCAAACTACCATGGAGAGCAAGAAGAAACCAAACATTTCACCCAAAGTCATTTAGTTTAATGGTAATTCTACCAGGAACAGAACAAAGGGAATGTATTTTAACTCCTGACTTTCTCTTAAGCTCTTTCTCATTAACCCTGAGTTTAGTAATTAGAATAACTTTGGTAATTAGCTGGACATAATGAGTATGTAAACGTCTGACTTCAACATTATATATAACTTTATGAATAAATTTGACTTCCTTTGACTCTCCTCGACTTAGCTACCATAACGCGTTATAAAATTTGGTACAAACAACCAGAGAGGTGGCTGGTAGAGAAAGGATTACATGTAGGCTTTGAAAACTAAAATAACTAATTGAAAGAAAAATAATTTCCAATATAACATCTGTTTAACCGCTTCATCAGGTTTAATTCTGTAAAGTTTAACTCTGCAGTTTGATCGTTATATGTGGAAAAAGCTTTTCATTGGATTGTAGGGAGAGGGATATGTAAATATGTAAATAACGCATGAACTTTGCTCAGCCCCTCTCTTTACCTGGAGACTATTTGGATCCTGCTGCTGTGTGGCGTCCCTGCCGCCTGACCAATTCTGAGAAAGGAAGGTGGCAATCTACATCTGTTTGTTCACTGAGAGTGTCGGAGAGAATCTTTGAAAGGTCGGCTTGAGAGGTGATAACGCAGTGAAACAGAGGGATGGAGCTCAGCTCCAGCTGGGTGTGATTTAGACATCAGATTGTGAAGGTCAGAGCTGCTGCGCTCCGCTCTCATTTAAAGCCTGCAAGAAGCACTATGGAAAAGCACAATGGAAAAGCACTATTGTTCTCACTGATAAAATACTTTTACACAGCCAGCCTTCTTAGGACATACCTACAACTTATTGCGTTATAAGGATTAAAGCCCTTTTATTAAATGCACGTCTAATTCGTTTTTTTCATCAAATACATCCCCTTCTAAGTATTTTACTCCAGAATCTAGAGAGATTGTTTTCCCTTCTTAAGGATTTTCAACTGTTATGCCATCACACCATGGCTAAATTGTGAATTTTGAACACTATGTGACATTGGGGATGATTATATTTGGTTTGTGGGAGAGAGAGTTTCAGGCTGGGACGGCCTCTCTCTCAGCAGGGTTCCATGATGTTAGACCACTCCCCACAGACAAAGGGTCAGAGCACTTCTGACCAGACCCCCACTTCTCTCAGACCACTTCTTCCTGGGTGTTCTCTAAAAGTTAATTCTATTTATGTTATTAAATTCTTGAACTTAAAGAAGTTGTCACTCCTTCATTCTATGTGTGTGCAGAGTTTGCTGTTAAAAGATTGCTAGTGTTCGAATTAATCCCTTTCAACCGTTGTCTTGATATCAGCTTAAGAGCTGATCATCACCAGACAATACTTAACAGACAGAAAGTTATTTATGAAACATTAAACAACTTTAAACAGTGTATAATTTCCCAACACAACTTTCTGCCTCCTTTTCCTTCCTGCTGCTCACTTTAGGGGTCTTTTCATCTGTTGATCTTCACCTCACCACATTGGTAACATCCTTCTCTGCTGGACCAGGCCTATCCATGTAGTCTGTCACTACATCCATAAAAGTAATCTGTTGTCTTTATGTTCTCCTCCTTGGCGGCGCTAGAGTTCAGTATGTGGGTCGGTCTCAATAAAAAGATCTAAACGGCCTGTCAGCACCTTTAAGCATGGACCCTACTACAGCGGTCAGTTGGTGTGTGTTCTAAGTACGCCACATTTCCCTGATCTGGATGAGGCCAGTGCTACAGGGCGACTGCGGCAGCATTATTCAGAGTGAGCCGATAACTTTCTACTCAGGCAATCTAGAATAGACCACACACAGCCAGCCTCTGGTCCCTTGGGGCTACCTGGAGGCCTGCCATCACTGCTCTTCACTGTCTGGCCTATTTGCACTGGTGTCAGCAACATGTACACTAAAACATGAAAATGTGGAGGGAGGTTATGCTCAGCATTAGGTCCAGATTTTACCTACAGCGGCTGGATTATAGTTAAAGTGTGGAGAACGCTGTGCTAATTGCAGCATCAGTGAGGTTACGGCTTTTGTCGGAGGCAGTGTGATAGAGTCCTGCTGCTTCTCCTTCACTGGAAAAACGGGGCTTTTCCTCATGGCAGAGGTCTTAATGCAGTGCAAAGTCCAGGTACTGGAATTAATTCATCTTATTTTTCTAAAAACATTCTATTATACCTAATTTTGATTGCTTTTGGCTGCCTGTTTTAGCCAGATGAGCCACATAATCTGGCAGTTTTATGACCACTGATTAAACCAAAAATAACTGATGGTAATGTTATAAAGCCATGTTTCGTTAAGGTAGACCATGAGTGGAATAAAGAAAATTACATTTGTTAAAGTGGGTCTGCTAGTTAGGAATTAAAGTATAGTTGGTAGAAACGTCTCCCAACAGATGGCATCATTTTCTATTCCACTTAATCAGGTACCAACACTTCAAAAGTGTGAAATGATCAGCATGGATCTTTTTTTAAAATCTCTCACACACACACTGCTGACCAAGGTTCTACAATCTGAAATAAATCAGACTGAAGGCAATGAACAATGAAATGGATTCATTAATTAGACCATTTTGAAAGTAAGACCATCTACGGGAAAGTATTAGAAATGTTTCAGGTGTTTTTCACATCTGACTTTTTTAGTAAAATGACCCTTTTTATCTCTTTGCCTTCCCCACCCATCTTACAGTAAAAGCCATTTGTTTCTGTGGCGGACTGTTTAGTACCCATGGCATGCAGAGAACAATCCAACACGGAGGATGTAAACTGAAGGAGCGTGGGGAGAATCTTGGAGATTATCTAATCTCCTCTCTGTGTGATGAATGGAAAGTCCTATTGGTGTTGTCTTCTTCATACAGAAAAATCTGTCTTAAAAATCTGCCTTTACGTCACAGCTCGGCTACACAAACAATGCTTTAACAAGCGATGATAAAAGAGATGCATTTTGTCAGCGGTACTTAACTTTTGTTCAATAAATCAACTCTGACTGTTTCACCCAAGTGAATTTGATAACTTTCAGGTCTCAATAACTCTGATAAATAAACATAAAGAAGGTCATGCAGATGAACCCAAAGGTAGTCATATCCCTGACAGATTCAGATAAAAAAATATTTTAATTCCACCAAGAAGTCCTATTTCTTCTAGGAAACTAGATTTGTATTCCTTAAAATGTAGTAAAATTATATAAAGAAACCATCAGTTTGGGAACAAAAGATAGCATGTTAATTATGTATCATTCTGTGTTAACATTGTCATAGTGTTAAGATTATTTAACAGTCAGTGGTCTTTGTTTGCATTACAAAATAAAACCTATTGTGATGATTTATTTATGGCGATGAGCTACAGGTCTTTGAGGTTGGAAGGCCTCCTTGCAATCACCCTAATCTTTGGCTCCTTCAGCAGATTTTTATCAGACTCAAGTCAGGATTTGGACTGTGCAGCTCCAAAATGATACTTCTCCCAGTCAGAAAACACATGCTGGTTAAAATTAAAAGCTAAATGTGCCAGGTGTATGAATAAGTTTGGTCTGTAACTCTGTTCTCCCCCATTCCCAGTCAGTTGTGGTAAATGTTCTCCTCCCCAGCCTGGTTCTCCAGGAGGTTTCCTGCTAATAAAGAGGAGACATTCCTTTCCACTGTCACCACGTCTAAGTTCAGGAGGACAGGTATTGGTTAAAAGGCTGAGTTAATCAGTAACCAGTGTTTCAACTAAGATTCTGTCCCAAGAATCTACTTGATTTTATTTTTAGATGCATCAGGACATTCAGGAGGAGAGATTGCTGTAAAGTCAATCAGCTGGGATTTCTTTACCTGTTGACATTATAAACTAAAACTGATTGACATGCAGTACAGTTCAATGGAAAAATGGTTTCTTCACTGATCATAGGAACGTGACTGGGTGAATTCTTGGACCTAATAAAAAAGGTAATTGATGGTCATCATTGTTTTGTTTATTAGTTGTCCTTCATTCAAAATATTCAAATACAGTTTAGTTCTGAGTGCAATTAAGATCTAGTTGTCCCCAATACATTTTCTATTGAATGTCATCAAGATGAATAGTGCTGACAACATTCTGTATGAACGAAAGATATTTAAATGGTGTTGTCATGTTTTCATTGTGACATTTCACTCTGTACATGTTTTCCAATACAAAAACTCTTGGTGAAAAATGCTAAAGACATCACTATATACTATTTACACAGCCATTTAAAAACCACAGTAAAGTTACACATTACTATATTTAGTGAGTAAACTGAGTACAAGACACTGAATGTTTTTTAACATTTTTACTGCATATACTCTTTGCAATTCTAATCGGTTCACAGTAATATGTAAAAAACACACAATCTCATCTACAACAAACATGAACTCCCTTTGTGCAGAGCTGTGCACAACTGTAAACACTATTGCAGCACATATTGGAAATGAACATACAGCATAGATAGCACCGTAAATCATTCATGTACACCAGATGTTCCTCTCTGTCTGAGCACATTCATCTACATCGCAGCAAATATCGTCTCTTGCAATGAAGCAAGGAAATTATCTCCTCAAGGGGCGAATCTACCCTCTGCAGGACTCTGCTGTGATGTCATCACATGCTGCCTCCATGGCGGCTAACTGGGCCATTTAGGTATGTAGATGCCAGTCATTCACCTTCCACCTCCAGAAAGAAAACAACTCCTCTATTGGATTCAAGAGTAGTGAGTAGGGAGGGAGATATTCCACCAGCATCCTATCATGTGCTGCAAACCACAGTTTGACGACATCCGAGTTCTGAAAGCGGACATTATCCAAAACATCATCATGCTTGTTCTGATGGGCTCCAGTTAGACCCCTCTCATTCTCAGGGATGGTGTCCCTGTAAAGAGATGCTGTGTGTTGTATGGACCAAGATGGGGGATATAGGTGAGATGGCTTCAGACATAGTAATATTCCCTCCTCGTTGGCCTGGGATATCAATGTTGGCTCTCTGTCCAATGAGATTCCTTCCACGTCTTCTACGTTTTGCCCGCCTCATTGAGGTATATGAATGTGAGCCACAGTTCCCTGGCCTCCAGCTCCAGTACATGTTATAGTTTTTTTTTTCTTGTTCCCTCTTCTGTAATGTAACAACAACATATTATGTAACATAAGGCATTTTGGACAACATATGGTATGGTATGCACTGTGACTACCGGATTTTTCAGACCATAAGGCTCACCAGATTATTCCTCCCAAGTATAGAGAGATGTGGACATGGAGGAGGGCTCCATGTCCACATCTCTCTATCGTCTCTGTGGGAGGACAGAGTAGCTGGACTACACTGCCCTGTTTCTGACATAAGGCCAACATAAACTTTTATATTGAATTAACTTAAAGGTTTATTGTTGCTAACGCATACTCCAGGCGTGGGCTGCCTAAAGGCTCCCACATATTCGGCCGTACTGTGTGCATACTGTGAGCTTGGTAGACTCCATGGTTGTAAAAACGTAGCTCTCTCTACATGTACCTGTATGCATGGAGTCCACCTTAAATACGACTTGAGTACGCGCGGACCTCCGCAGAGTGAACTACACCTGAGTATGTGGGGGGCCTTTACATGAATGCACTTCTAGTTTAGACGTTATAGTCAGGCAGTCTTATAGACAGCTCAGGGGTCCTATGAATTAGTCACACAGTGTACCGTAATGCTCCTAATATCCACTGAGCAGAGAGGCTTCGTTGCTAACCAAAGTCGTACTTAAACATTTTAACAGATTTTTGAGTGCATTGTACCACATAAACTCAGTCATTAAGAACAACATAGTCAGATATTAGACGCACCATCAATTTCTGAGAAAAGTTAAGGAAAATTAAGTGCGTCTTATAGTCCAAAAAATATGGTACACATACACATAACTGTCATGTAAGTGTAGTTCATGACTCTTCAGTGATGGTATCAAGGTGTTGGTTGTTTGTACCTGTAATACTTTATCAGCTGGTTTTGTTGTTCTTCTTATATCTCTCTTTATATTGCTCTCTCCCTTTTCTGCCCTTTGGGATTTTGTCTAATCTGTTTCTCTCATTTTTTTCTCTTCTGTTTTCCTGTTTCAGTGCCCATTTAACATGAAATAGTCCCAGCAAAAATTCTAATAAAGCTTCTTGCATATATCAAAGCGGAGCACTATGGTGAAAGCAGTAAGGCTCCACTTGTGAAAGTAAAATCTGTTGAGCTCTTTTTGGCATTAAGACAACAATTCTTAATGCCACCTTGCCAGACCAGACACAAAGAGTGTAGATCATGACACTACACAAAAAAAAACAGTTTTCAATGCTGAACATTAGAATATGAATAGAACAAATGTGTTTTTCCCGTACATACTGGTGAGGGATCTCTGTCTCAGTTCTGTTCAAATGGCACATTGTACCATTTCATTCCTCCTGAGATCTCTGTCAGTTGTAGTGACTAAAACAAGTTCAATAATCCCAAAGATGTTTTCAACCTCCATAACAGCACTTTCAGAATCAGAATCAAGTTTAATCGGCAAGTAGGTTTGCACTTACAAGGAATTTGACTTGGTGTTAATGGTGCAGACAAAAAATAAAACTACAATAAAATAAAATGGATATATATACAGAAGCTATATACACTCAGTAAACTGTGCATTAATGTAACGCGGAAGCTTGTAAGTCCTCAACGAGGGAGAGAGACAGTGTCTAGTATCTGTATCTCTTTCAACCTTATGGCATTGTTTGCAGTCACCATTGAACAAATGGCTTCCTCTTATTGCGCAGTAAAAACGGCTCCTCTTCCACCTCTGCGAGGCTGTCTTGCAATCCTGTGTGGTTCAGAGTAAAATTACAGTAAATATCTTTACTGCAACACTACAATAGACTACATGTGTGATGCAGTAAAGCTGTACATCTAAATGTGAAATGTAAACAGTGACAAGTTCTTGTCCCACTGCAGGCACAGTGACAGTAGCGCAGGCCAGATGTAGCACTGAGTTACTGGCCATGTATACACACCTGTTCTCCAGACGAAATGTTTGAATAATTGAATTTACTGTGGCTCACCCAACGTTTGGCTGCACCCTTTGACCTGCCATTGCGGGGCCATGTTTGACAACATGATCTAGAAGTGTAGCCCTGATTTCATCGGGAATCCACCCAGGTGCTTGGCCTCTTCTTCCTCTTCCCTGTTTTTGTCCAATTCCTCTTCCTCCCCGCTCCCTCACCCTATTACACAAGGCTGACCTTCCATTTCTGTGTCACAGTATTAAAGAAATTGTTCACGCTATGTCCTGCTTGGTTCATTTACAGGTGTGTGTGTGTGTGTGTGTGTGTGGGGGGGGGGGGTATAGGATTCAGCTCTGAGTGATTTAGAGAAGTGGCTCATCATTGGTTGCTTCACACACTCCTTCTCATCAGTGAGAACTGAGCTGAGGTTCACCTGAGAGAAACTGTTGAGACATTTTTAGGAAAAAATATATAAAATGTGCTGGACAGATTTTGACAACTAGTTCAACATTTTTGTATGTAATGATTCAAGCAATAAAATGAGGACTATTGGTTTTGTATGGAATGACTTCTGTATTGACAAGTATAATTAATTTTGACTGACAAGACATAATGTTATAAAATAGCAGAGTTGCATGAAAGCAATTGATGGAGGTCCAAAAGCATTTGCAATTTCTTGGAGAGTGAGAAACTGCTTCTGTGGTGTGCAAAAATGATTAATGTTGAGGTTAAATTAAGGGTTGTGCAAATGTTAATAGTGATGTGAGAAATGCACCAAAGCAACAGAGAAAACTATTTTTTTCTACTTTATATCCATTTTTCATGCATTTTTAGTTGACTGGACTATCTCTATTTCAATTATTTGTCTCTAATTCAAAGGAACTATCTTATTGGAGACTGGTGTTTAAATAATTGTGATTACAGTTTAGCGCCTTACATCTCTTGCTGCTCTCCAGTTATAGTAATGACCCTGTACGCTCTGCCTACCAATCAGTGATGCAGTTGATGAAAGAATGCAGGTCATTGACACCTTTCACCCTCGCAGTCACACAGCCCCAGCTGCAGTCTGGACTCTGAACGCTTTTAGAGCATGTGTTTAGACATCTTAAGGGTCACCGGAGATGCTTGCTCAAGCACATTGAAGTGTTCACAGAAGTCACTGCAGACATTGCTGCTGTCCACTGCATCGCACACAGTGTTTGTTTTGAGTTTACTACAGCACCGATCCATCTCAGAGGTCTCAGGAGTCTAATAAAGATGCTTTGTGTACCGTGGAAAACATCACTGAACATACAATCCATCGCAGCCATACCCTGAATTTCTCTAACTTACTCCTGACCCTTTCTCAGAGGGCATGTGTAATTTCTCTTTCCAACTTTTGCTTTGTATGTTGTGCTCTGGCTTATTGCTCATGGAAGCTATATCCGTTTCCATGTCTGAAAAAGAAACGTATAAAAAACACCAAAGAATAAAGCACAACCAGTTAAAAGTTGCTGAAAGGTGACGATGTGACATTTGAAACACTGATTATTAAACATAGTGGCAAATATCCTGTTCAGACAAAAACTGTATCCACAATTTCCTCCCAATATTTGACAGTAAAAAAAGTTTGTGCGATGTTGGTAAACCATGGCGAGGTTATGCAAGTCTCCCTTTTCTCCTCCTCATTAAGGCTTGCCATTGAGGATAGACCTGCACTACACTGATCTAGCTGTCACTGTTTTTCCCAGGACATTGTCTGTTACGCCACTCAAACTTGAAAGGTTAAGAAGATGTTTGAACCTAAAAGACATTTCAAGCTTATGCTACACGCGTCACCAGTTAGCTACAGACTGCAGCTGTAGCTAACTGATCTCATCTGAATTCTACACAGGGAGGAATATGTTTCCACTGCAGCTAATTATTGTGTATAAATCTACAGAGTAATCTGCTGACATCAGATGTTTTCACTGACTGAAAAAAGATCAATAGCAAAATCCTTTGCAAAATAAAGCTTTCTCTTGTGTGCTAAACTTTATGCTCACAAACAGCAGCAGTTGCCTTGGTAGTCTGGGGACAAGCTTTTGTTGAGCTGTCTGTCTTTGGTTTGGCATGAACAATTTGGTGTCCTCTTAACTCAGACCATCATTGTTGCTTCTCTCAAATCCAAGAATCCAATTATTTTAGAGTTTTGGAGCAAATATGAATCTTCCAGTCTGTTATGCTAGGCTCCAACAATATCTCCGTGTATCATCCACACACGCCACTCATGGCCTATCACTAATAAGCAACTAGCCAGGACAAACATCCAAACATGATGAAACAATGCATATTACTGTGAAAACATTTAGTTGAATGGTCTTTTAATTTGGCCTTTTTATGTAAAAGTGAAACATATGTTCACAGATACGGCGTGCCCACTCATGTCCTGGAGTGTATGCTACCTTCCAGGCCTGTTGTAAGAATTAAGCCTTTATTCGCTCTCTCTGTCCTGAACAGCCCAGATACCTGTTAAGCACACAAACAAAGTAAAGCGTCAGCGGTTGTGACTGAAGTCCTGATGGTGACCGTCTCACTGCCTGTTCACATTTGTCTGAGACCACGGCTGATTAGTGCTTTGGGGGGTTTGGATGTCAGCAGAGATTCAGATGATTTATCTCTAAATCTCCTGAAAATGTGCTTCAGACGAACCTTAGGCTGGTGTAAGATTGTTATACTCACCGACAAGTGCACCCACGCGCACAGATATGCAAGCAGCGCACAGCAACGTGTCCTCAGCCCACACAAGTCAGGACAATTGCATTTGATGTAAAACATACGTATCATTATGTCTTACAAGTCAAGCATAGTTGAACATGCCAACAACTTCCTGATATTTACAGCTTATAGGTTTGTTTAGCGAAAAGAAGGAATGATATGAAGAGATGATTTACATGTATTTTGTTGATGTATTCTTTGCAAAGAGAAAATGGCTGCAGTAGACTTAACCTCCACCAACAAATTGCTTGATTTTTTGCCAAATTCATAAATCATTTATAAGATGTATATGAATCACATGAAGTAACTGGGGATAAAAGCACAAACAGGAGCTTTGAAAGAACAACAATAAATATTAATACTAACTACCGACACTGTTAGCCTTAGCCTGTGATTGTACTAAAACAAAAGCTAAAAAAAAGTAACAATACTGTAATTATGCCAATGATTTAAAGATATGAGAATCATTTTTGCTTTGATATTATTACTGAAGTTAGCCTATTTTTTCTACTTCCCTCCCATCTGTTTTGTCTTTAATTTAGTTTCTGCTAGAGTTTGGATTTTCCCTGTTCAGAGAATTTATGCATGTGTGGTTTTCACTCACACTAACTCTGCTAATGCATATTGAAGAAAGTCCTTTTGGTTGACACCTGAAATAAATGGTTTTCGTTTTGGCCCTCAGGATGAAGCAATGCAGACACTGAGGGACATCAATATGTAATTAGTAGACTGACAGCTGGATTTGATTCAATACAGAGGAGCCTCCGAAGGGCCCGAGGGAATCGAGACTGAAAGGGAAATATTTTTGCCTAAACATCAATTTAATAGCTCCTCGGTTATTAGCATGTTTAGGTCATAACTGGCAGTTGTTCAAATTCTGGTCTGAGTTCTTTCCAATTATTCAATTTATTTCCAGGTACTCCATTTTCCTGCCACAGCACAAACACGTGTGTGTTTGGTTAACTGGCCTCAGAACTGAGCTTATGAGTGCAGGGTTTTAGCCTGAGAAGGACAGACGACCCATCCAGGGTGTCCACTGCCTCTTGCCAAAAGGCCTTTGGAAATAAGCACCAGCCCCATGCAATCCTGCAAGGAATAAGTAGCTATTAGAAATGTATGGATGGAACATTAGTGAGTAAATATTTGCATTAACACACAGTCCTCCTGAAAGTTTGTTATTTCGCTCAGGATTGCCTTTATGCTCACTGTATGAGGAAAAAAGGGGATCAGTGACTTAAATGTTGCATTGATACCAGACCGCTTGGTCTGAGTGTTTCAGAACCTGCAGATCTGCTGGGATTTTCACATACACACAAAAAAAGATATTCACTAAGCAGCCGCTGTGTGGATGAAAATACTTTGCTTACGTCAGAGATCAGAAGACTACACTGGAACCAGATGACATAAAGACAGCAATAGCCTAAAATAACTGTCAGAACCAAGATGTGCAGAATCTAATATTTGAACAAACAACCTCTGATGGTCTACTGGAGCAGAAGCAACAAGGAGGCCAAAAATCAGCTCTACATTGACTAGTAGACCTGATTTTATCATTAAAGCCATTTAGACCTCTGTCAATTCATAGCTGTGAACTAATTTACATTTACAGTGAAATTGTATACTAGGAGTGCAACTTTTACATTACACTACCTATTAAATAGCTTGCGCTGATTCTTTACAAAATCCCCCTGCTGGAAATGTTATCAGGGGCCAGCTACCGCAGCTAAGGGGCAATTCACCTACAGTAGGAACTAATTGCTATCGCTGATTAGTAATTTACTGATGAGCCGCCAGGGTTGATTGACAAGCGATGTCATGTCAGGTATGTGGCAACAAAAAATAAAACTACTTTCAAACACAGGATGCAATGATGTGAATGAAATCTTAATGCTGTGATACACATAAGGGTAAACCGATGGACAATCCTAGCTTCGTCTCTCCACTCCTTAGCCAAAGACAGAACACCCAAACCGCAGCTGAGCGGGTTGTGTCTGCGGTCCGATGCAGCGAGGACTGCTCAGACTCCTAAACTAGAAAAACTAAACATAAACGCCCGGAGCAGCACAGGAGGGCCAGCAGCTCAGGGGAAGATTCAGCAGTTCACTCTCACCTCAAGAACAAAGAGCACCCTTTTGACGACAATGAGGTCCAGATGTTGGACAGGGAGAACAGATGTTGGAGAGAGGGTGAAGGAAGCCATCGTTGCTCCAAAGAGCAAAGCCATCAGTGAACAGAGGAGGAGGATGGAGCTTCAGCTCCCCAGAGTTTACAGCTCGGTCCTCCAACACGTTCCAGAGAGATTACATCAGCATCTCATCATGGTTCAGGAGACCAAGTCCTCCACTCACACCAAGCAGCAGCTTCTAACCACCAGGACAGAGATGGTGGCTCACTGGTTCTGACCTGGACTGGTTCTAGGATGATGGACATCCATGTTCTTAGAAACAGCAGCGCTCCATCTGCAGGTTGATCAGAGCCTCCAGAACTGACCGAGACTCCTGGACAGGTGAGGAAACATTTTCATAAAAAATGAGAGAATGTCTGGTTGCCTCCAATTTAAGCCTGTTGTGCCATAAACAATTAGAGGCAAAACATAAAGAAACAACAGGATCGACAGAAGATGTACATAAAACTCCTGACAGCTCTCAATGTTTCTGTGGAACATTTTATCTCATTTCTTTCTTTCAGATGTTTGGAATTTTTGATTTTACTGAACAGTTACAATAAATTAATATGGATCAACTCTGGGAGATAAATCCACAGAGCTTCTTTAATGTGTCCTGAATGCTTGGATTAAAAGCTGGATGTTTATTTGTTGTAAATTATACAATTATAAGATTCTATACGGTTCTATACAAGATTTCTTCTTTCCCTGTAGTCCAATATTCAAACCACTGGACATAAAATCCAGAGAACTTGATTATATTCTGCTGAATCATTTAACAGATGTCTTTTTCTTTTTATAACTGATATGAACAACAATAACTTCTGACAGAACAATCAGCAAAGTGCCCACTTTCACATCTGACCGTCACAGGTGAAGCCACTAGAAAAATTCAGCTACGAGGTTCATGTTAAAATGTTGTTTTATTGTGTTCATATTATTTTAGAGCCAGACACAGAGAAATGCCAGTACACAGGTAAAAACTAAGACGCCTGGATAATCTGTAGCCAGAGGGCATGGAGGTATGTGTCAGCAGGCTGAGAACAGGCTGATAAAAACTGCAGAATGTAAACCAGATTTATGCTAATGTGTCCTATTTTTCAGAGTCAACCATTCATATCCAGAGTTCAGGTTCACAGTCTAATTGGCATCGTAACCACAGGAGATGAACTGAGTCAGTCTATGGATGGGTCACTGAAATATTCTATCAATGAAACATGAAACAATGGCTTTTAATCCCAGTTGGTCATTATAACATCTCTTAATTGACATGTTGCTTATGGAATAATTTGTTGTTTCCTGATCTCAGGGCTGTTGCCCCAAGCTCTTCACCTTATACACCCATGACTGTATCTTGTTAGGAATTATGAGGTTGCAGAGGCTGGAGCTGTAGAAAAGCAGTTAACAGGAAAACAGCAGATAACCCTTGGATGGCATGCATAAACAAAAGGACAGTTTTCCCTCTGTAGCTTTATGCTTCCCCAGGAGTGAATGCTGCTTGTCGGGACTTTGATGCAATCAACTGGTTCCCTTATATAGGAATTTTTTGACCAATCTGTATAATCTGATTGAATTTGACTTTGGAAAGAGTCTTGAGATGACATGCTTCATGAATTGGCACTATATAAATAAAATTGAATTGAATTGAAAATTTAACAAATAATAGTTAATGTTGCATCTGAAGTGAACATTTCCTTAAAGTGCAGGTAAACAGATTTGTGTCAATCAAGAACAGAGCAGCAGCAGTTACGTTAGGCAAAGTGTCATGGATCTTTATAGCTGAGGCACCAATTACAAAACCCCTCATCAGAAGTAGTTTGAAGCAGATATAATTGGTTCTGTATTCTGTGCTTCAGAAGCTTTAAATATCTTTTCAGCCACTAACAAAGACCTTTTGGTAGAGGCAGCTTGACAGTGTGGAGTCGCACTTGTTTTTCCATTCTCAAACTCTCCATTCTGGAAAAACAAGGCTTGGCATCAGTGGAGGAAATCTCAGTGTAAAGGATGAAGTGACCTGTCTTCAGTCCTAACCTCAGTCCTATTCAACCCTTTTGTAATCAACTTGGCCGTAGGACAAAGGTAGCCACGTAGACTGACTTGCACCAAAGGCTAGTCGAGGAAAAGGATGCCGTCCCACAGGAGAGAGTTAGCTAGCTGTTGACCAGCAGGAGGAGGAGAAGCCTGGCTTTTCTAGCTATGTACAGTTCTTCCATGCACTACCTAGACCCTATCGTGTTAAATAAATAAATAGTTAAATTACAAATTACCAATATGTATTGATTCTTCAACCTCCAATCATTCAGTCCAATACACAAAACCAAAGATGTAAATGGTAAACGAGCTTTGTTGATATTGGCAGGGAGGATTTGGCAGGTTTTTTAGGGATGAAACCTAAACATTAAACAATAATGCTCAACCCAAATATCACTTTAATAACAATTGTGATACAATTTAAAAGAACATAAAGAGGCTTTCTGATGTCATGTGATTTATATAGCTAAAAAATACTGTTATAACAAAGAAACATCCCCAAAATAACCTAACATTACTTTCCTTATTTTTTGTTTTCCTTTTTTCTTTTAAAGACATTCATCAGACTGAATTGCTCAGGAGCTGCTGTGTAAATTTGGGTAGTGCTGTGGGAACTGCTTGCAGACACCACAAAGTCATTAAAGCTGAACCAGCAGCACGTCAGATGGTAAGGCATGAGTGTGGTCATGCGTGTACTTTTAAAATTATACATGCAGGCTTTTTCTTGAAGCTTCTGCAACACAATCAGTTTCCTATTCGTTCTATGACACCATTTTCAGTTTCTAGTTTGATGTAAGGGACACTTCAATACAGATTTTCTTGATTGCTTTCATGCAGCCGTCAACTCAAACGCCACATTTTCACAAGATAAGAAATCCTTTATTTTCCTACAATGGGGAAATTTGGGTGTGGCAGTGGCAAAGACACAGACAGAGTTACACACAATCTAATTGAAAGTTGGTTCTATAGAAACAGAGGATGAGCTTTATCAGAAACACCAAAAATAAAAGTGATTATGGCACAGTTATTGATAATATGGCATACTCATGGGTAAAATAAGAAGACCAGCTTATTTACAGAACAATATCACATAATATACAATGTGCATGATCATACAGCAGCATTTTGAAGTAGCTGAGGCATTTCCATATCTGCCTTAACATCTGAGAGACTGTAAATTATCCATGATCAAATCAGAACCCATGCAACCATTAGCATGTTGAAAAACAGCAGCTGGGATGAACGACTGGCAGAAATGCTGCTTAGAGCATCTGGGATACAGTCTGTCACTGCTGTGAGCTCTGCAACAGCTCAAGAGATGGAGGGGGAGACATTGTCCATCATTGCACAAAAGCACCTCATTACCTCATTATCTATCTGTGACTCATGAAGGACAACTAGTTTATACAAACTTTTGAATCTTTGTCTTTTTAATTTTTTAATCTATTGACCATTATAATGGGGGGGAAACACTGTAACCCTTGTTCATTGCCTGTTTTTTTGTTTGTCTTTTTTATGTGTACTCTTAACCAGAGTGGCCAAAAACAAATGTTACCACAGTAACACGCGGTGACAATAAAGAATCTTTGAATTGGTGATGTTATTTTTTATTACAGTCCTGTCTCCACCACCTGTACTGGGTCCAGGGGGCGTCCCAGGACAAAGCAGGCGCTACTATTGGTTTTATCCGGCCACTTCCTCTCAGCTAGAGATATCAGCTGCTATCTTGCACTCCAAAAGACCTCATCCTCCATAGCAGGTAGAGTCTGCTCTGACTTTTCCTGTAAAGAGCATCAGTATTATGAGTCCTGTCCTGTTTATTGTTCAGATGAACACCCGGGTACTAAGAAGAGTCCACTATCTCCATATCTGTTCCCTGGATGTTCACCTGTGTCAGTGTGGTGGTCAACATAGACTTAAACTTTGGTACTCATGGACAAAGTGACACATTTTGTTTAGAAAGGACTCTAACTATGTCAAAACATTTCAAATAGGAATCAGAAGAAAATATTGCCTTCAAACAACACAACTTGCAACCAAGTGAAAGTGAATCAATCTTTACACAATGGAAAACTAAGTAAAGCACTAAAATCAACAAATTATCGCCAGTGTAGCCAACTACATAACTTTCATACCAATGCCATTTGGTATATTTCTACATAGGCTGCGTCAAATTTTCCTACTTGCAATAATTGAATCCAGAATCAGAAATGCTTTGATGGGAATTTTATGGTAACAGTTGCCAAAATGTCATCTGAAACTTGAGCTCTTCCAACTACTCCTCCACCTCACACATTCCTCTTCCTCAGTACCATCTACCCCCTAAATATCTTCACTCTCATCTGCCTTAAATAGACCTTCTCCATTCATGCTGTTAAAGAAACACCCAGATGTGGCACCTTTTACATTAAGGGCCACAGACTGATTGCTAATAAAATATTTCTGTAAACGAGTGTCAAAATGGCAAGTGATTTATACTAATCTAGGTAGCTTCTAATAGTAAGAATTAGGTGATTTATTTTGGGTTACCAAAGGTGAATCTGCTTGAACTGCTTGAATGACATCTGTGTAACTCTTTTGCAAAAGGGTGGGGAAGATTTGTCAGTCCAATGAGAAGGTGTTAACATATTTGCACGAGGTGTCTTCTGCTCTGCGGAGATAGTGATTTTGAAGCTAAGTGTATCCCGATTTCTTTAAAGGGTAACTCAACCCCCTGTAAAAGCAGATTCTTGCCCCCAGACAAATTTTAAAATTTCCATCAAAATGGTGGTGATCCACAGGAAAGGGAGGGGATTGTGTTCAGGGTGGCGGGAAAGCAGCAGCTAGCTTGATTTGCCATCATGGCGAGTGAGCATTTATGCTGGTAGTTACACCACGGTTCAGTCCTTCGGTCTTTTGAGGTGGAGGATTTTCACCCCCTCATCACTGGAAGTTGAGTCAGGCTTTGCAGAACCCAGCGTGTCAGAGTCTTATCAGTTTGAGCCACTGGCTCAAGGCGCTGACTGAACGAAGCCCAAAGCTAGTGCTACCGAGGCAAAGGAGGCGAGTTCAGGACGAACCAGCAGCTGTCTGCCTGTGATACAATTATTATTTAGTCGCTACACTCGATATTAATTACTGATATAAGCAATATCATTTTGCCTTGTCAAAACTATTATTAGAAATATCTGTAATTAGATTTTGACTAGTCAAAAGTCTAATTAAAGATATCTGTTATTCAGTTTTGCTCCGTAAGATTCAAACTATTTTGCCGTTCACGTGTCGTTTGTCATCATAAATATCTGTAATTTAGTTTTGACTAATCAGAATGAAATGAGCTATTTCTTAAATCAAAATTCCTACTAGTCAAAGTGGCATTACAAGTAATCAAAATGTCTGTAATGGTAATTTCAGAATAGTTAAGCTTACTGATTAAATGTTAAATTGTCTTGCCATACTTTAACTAGGCCACAGCTACTGACATCAGTTTCTCCAAATTACATCACAAAAACCTTTCAATCAATAGCAATGCGGATTCTAAATTCAATGCAGGACCACCGATTAACCCCAGGAGGGCGCCACACTGACAATTTTAGACACAAAAGCAGGATTTCAACAAATCGAAAAATAGTTAATTTGGGGGTGAGTTTCCCTTTAAGCAGGTTAAAGGAATCAACACATTTATCAAAAACATGCCACCTAGAGGCTAAGTGCTTAAAATACTTTGCAATTCTAAACAACTTTACAAATTGAAAAACTCACATTATAAATGTCCACACTTTAGTAAAATCTCCAAAATAGTATGATCAACAGCGAGAGCTGATGGACTAAGGACAGACCACAGAAGGGAAGACAAAAGGATGGCTTATGCAGTTTCAGCTTGATGAGAATGAACATATCTAAAATGCACATGGGAAGTCTTGCTGGCTTGTGGAGGTGTGTGTGCATTCATGTGTATCATGTTCAACTAGCCAGAAAACTAGTTTCTATGCTGTCAGTAGTGTTTAGCATGGCCACTGTTGATCTCATTAGCTACCAGCACAATGAATGGTGTCGAACCAATGAAATTCAATTTAAGGTGAATGGGAAAGCAGCTTTTGATTTGAATGACAAAAGCAAGGAAGGGTGGTTAAATATACAAACAAGTATATATGATGGAGATAGAAACAGAATGAAGCAGGGATTGGTGGCCAGGGAAGGCACTGGAAATGTATCTGGGAATTGGACCCAAAGATGAAGCAGACCTTTGGAGAATCATGGCTCTCCTCCTGATATATTGCCTGATTTCTTTAGATGTTTCCATGATGTCCCACGTGTTGTCATAAAACACATCCACTGGTCTGCCTCCATTTACCTGATAGTTTGTAAAGAAACCAGAACCTTGCAAAGCCATTAAATCATGATCTAAATGATCCCAAATATGTCCCAAAAGGCACATTAATATTATTCTAGCTAAACTTCAAGGTTTTAAGAAAGTAATGAAACATTATGAAGCATAAATTATTTAGCTCTTTATGCTGGTATTTAATAGGGATACATATTTTTGTGATCTTAACAGACCTAAATCAGCAAAACTGTAGTCAGGTTTAAAGGTATAGAGGACAATCTTCTAAAGTTCAAGGGGATCACCTTGTCTATTGGTTGTTCCACATGCCAATCATCGTGTCATGCTCTCGTAACACCAGCATGCGTGCACTCCTTTCAAGGTTCCACATGCAGGTTAGGCACTTCTTGTGTTTATGTAGCCAGTTAGCTTTGGTGTTAGCCGTTCAATATAGCTCCGCTGAAATCACTGTATACTTTTAAAATGGCTGAGAGTGGCATGAAGCAAACTGTCTGCAGATCCCTCTAAGGAGTAGATAAGCAGGTAAGTTGGTCTTTATGTGCAGTTATTCAAAAGCGACTTTTTTACCTACATTTCCAGAGAATTTGTGTACTCTACCTTTAATGCCAAACAGTGAGGAATAAAACGTTTGTGTGAAATGTTTTCAATGCATGAAAATATTTGATTTCAGATAATTATATGGTTTAAATACCACAAACTATTTGGTCTTATATGGGATATATTTGTTGAATAGTTAAAAAGTTTTATTCTCTCCATAGAATAATTTAAATGTTTAAGGTCTCCTTTCCAACACCTCTTTGAGTAAGAATAAAAAAAGTGCTGCAAAATCTAAATAATGGATGAATTGAATATGTTGCTCAACATAAAATAAGAGACGTAAAATACTTAGTTGTATGCGACCACAAACCTGAACATTAAGTCCAGATAGCAGGACAGCGACACAAGTTCCAGCACTCCCCTCAGACTTCCTGCAGAGTTTCCGAGCTCAGATCAGAACTATGAAAAATCTCTGCTTATCAGATCGACGATGGCTAGAATGATGCGTCTCTATGCAATGCAGTGCAGTTGTTGTTTTTAACATAATTAATGCATATTTTTTTGACGCTTGTCAGTGGGATCCTCTCTGCCTTTGTCCCATTTAGCTAAATATGTCATTGACTCAACAGAATGTTACACAACATTTGGTTTCTTCAGCTTATTTGGTATAAAACGATGGTGATAATCTTTATTTTTTCAAACAGTTCTCCAACAAATTAATAACAGTAAAAAACAGTCTGCCCTTGACTGAGACAGTTTTTTTTTAATAAAATCTGAATCGTATTTACTGTTATTTAGTAACTCCATGTTAGATAATTACTGGAATGTAAATATAGAGTGTCTGTTCTATTTGCATATCAATAAAGAATTGAAGTGAATATGCTATACAGTCACAGATCAACGCTTATAATGATGTTTTGCTATCTGTTATCAAGAGCTTAACTCGTTCAGATGTTGACTGGAGGAATTCAGTAACTGTTCACAAATAAAATCTTCATGATATATTTCTACCACATATATTCGTACCACATTTCTAATCTGTCTCATGGATCAATGCAACCTAAAGGAAGTAGCCATCCACTGCGGTTACTTTACGGTACAGTGGAGTTTGAAAGGTCTTTAGTCAGATCTGACTAATCTCTGTTTAATTTGTTCCATTTAGTGATGGACTCATAAGATTTTCTGTCCAATGCCCTGTTGCTTTTTTCACAGTCTAGTCAATGTACCCTAATACACGGTTACTGTGATGCAAATCAAAAACAGTCATCATCAGACACAATTCTTTGTAGGCTGTAAACAAAACTCTTTGTGCTGTTTGCATCATGTCGTGTCGTCAGTATTTGTTCTTGTGAAAACACGTCTGCAGCGGAGGATCTCCAGCTGAGAGGTTCATGTAGCAACAGCTACTGCAGCCTAATCTATTGCATTATGCAGTGTTGATATGTGGAAAGAGAGCAGATGAGTGTTTCAGCACATTGATTGACTAGTAACAGGCACCTGGCTCTTTGCAGCTTGTCACCACTTCAGACAATCATTATTATATAGATAATTTAACACAGTTTGCATATACAACTTCACTTTTCTCTTCAAATATCCCCAAAACAACAAGGAGAATCTTTGTTTCCATTTTGAAAGATGTTGAAAGTAGGACGAGAAAGTGGTGGAAGGACAAACGCTAAAACATTTCTAATTTTTTTATTATTTAAATAGGAAACCAAGTATAAACTAATTATACCTCAAAGCAAAGGGTTTAGGTCTTACGTAATTCGCCAAAATAATAATCCACCAACTCCAAGTCTTTAAAACCTCTAAAAGCTGGAATCATGTCATTAGCAGACATTTTCCGTTTAATTTGGTCACACTACCCATTATACTGTACTGTATGGAGTTGCCATTCAGACAGAAATCATAAACAAATGGCAAAAAACAAAACAAACAAAAAAAGCAACAAAACTATACAGCGAGATATAAAACAAACTTTTGACTTGTGAAGCCATTGGTCCCATGTTTATATTGGTGCAGTGATCATACTGTATCATATCGTCATAATTCAACATCCAAAATATTTTCCACCTGAACCACTGGATCAAACTTCTCAATCTGACAACCAATATGCTGCCATCAGCACCTCTGACGACATATTGAAAGTTTTACCCATTTTTCTTTTACCAAAGGTCTTGCCTCTATAATAATGTCTAACAGTCGTGCAGTCTAACTTTGGTATTTTCCAGCAAACATTGAGTTGCTTGAAGGCACATTCTGAGGAAACCGTAGCAGCTATCATCATACTGTCTTCTCTGTCTTCACTTTTCAAGAGAGTACCGATTTATCTAGAAACTGAAAGTTGAAATTTGTTAGGTAAGGCAAGGCAAGTTTATTTATATAGTAAATTTTAGTAACAAGATGAATCAAAGTGCTGTACATGAACAGAAAACATTACAGAAATAAGAAAAACAAAGGAACAAGCTGAGTAAATCCTTGACTGGACTTCTTTCCCACATTTACAAACATACCAACATACAAAATTGTTTCTATTGATAATAAGAAATAAGATAGGTATATTCTTGGGGATTTCCGATCTAAAGTAATTTTGTCCAGCCTTTCCAAAGCTACAAATAGAATAACTTATTTTGCTTCATTGTTTCACTGGAACGAGCATCATCTCTAAAAATTCAAAGCTTAAATATTTGTATTCATAAAGCTAAAGCTTGATGTCTCTGATCTGACCTTTCTGACGCTACAGCTAAAACCGAAAGCAGCAGAGTAAGGGAAGAAAGCACAGTAGAGGTGTTGTGTGTGTGCATGTGTGTTTTAGTGTAATTATGTGTGTGTGTGTGTGTGTGTGTGTGTGTGTGTGTGTGTGTGTGTGTGTGTGTGTCAGCATTTCAGTCTGAGTGTTGGTAGCAGACATTTCCCTCTCATAGTTCAGGCAGCCTTGACATGGTCGAAACAGCCGCCGACGTTTTCAGAATGTCTCGATACTCCAGGTAACCACCAGCTCAAAAAGCAGAAATCCTGTTATCATGAATCCAATTTTGAACGCATTTTTATCATGACTCCTTTTATCCCTATAGGATTTTGGAAGTGTTTTTTATTTTTTATAATTCTGTCACCATAGTAACTTGAAATGCCAATAAAAGTAATAGCACACATCTTGAGATGCATATTTTGATACCTATATTGTGGGGCTGCACACTACGTTTTATATTTTAATGTACACGGATTAATTTACCTCCACTGATTAATCTACAGTGGAGGTAGAGAGTCTGTGCATACATTGCATGGCAGCACATATTACTCACTCTATAAAACGGCATTGTGAAGCAATGGCATTTTATGTTGCTTTTGTTGCTATGGGAGATTCCAATAATAGATATATATATATATATATATATATATATTAAACTGAAAAGAGAGGACAGAGGTTCCTCACTAGTAGGATCTTTATATATGTGCATGGGTGATGAATAAAAAGACACAATCTATGGACATGCAGCTGATGATTTGTCTCCCAGAATAAAAGCTTTGGAGTCTGATGTGAAGGTTTTGAGAAGATGAAGAATGTCTGACCACTCAGGCTTTATACCAACCTAACAATGCCGAAACTGGGCTGGCAGTGCTTCATAAAAAAAAACAGCTGAAACAAAGAAAACACATTCTTCACACACAGAAACACAGACATCAATATCATAAATAAGTACAAATAAAGAGGTGGGGCCATTCTCTCCATTGTAGGAAGAAGTGCACACACCTCCAATGTGCACATATCGGCAGGCTGCTCAGGGAACGAGAGGAATTGTAAGTTCTCAATCAGGAGTTTAAATACAGAATATTTAGTGATTACAATAAAATAAAATTCATTTGGAAGCAATTTGCCTTCAGTCTGAGAGCTGTATGTGAAACCGGTGGAGAAAGTTATGAGGTTCCTTCAATAATCTGCACTAACTGAATGCAAAGTGTGACAAAGTATGTTAGTTTGTCTCACTCATCTGTTTCAACATTTTAAAAAATCTACACATAAATAGTTTGATGGCAACGTCCCTTACAAGCAGTGTGTAAGTCTAATATTTGGAAGCTAATTTGAACTTTTGGGTCTGTAATAATGTTCCATGATGAAAGTTATGGAGTTGTGATCAGTTTCCTATAGATTTTGTTGCAGTTGCTTCATTGCAGTTTCCTGCACTACTGTCAGTGAAGCACAGCATCTCAGCAGCTGCAGCCACATACCTTCAAATAAATGCTGCAGTTAATGAGGAATTGATAGTGTGGCAAGAGACAAAAACAGTGTGCTTGTTCTACTTATACTACAACATAAATTATTGCTTAGTCTGCCCAGCATTGAATACCCAAAGGTAAAGGGTGTACACACAAACACACACACACACACACACACACACACACACACACACACACACACACACACACACTGGGGTCCAGAACAAAGTGCTAAGCATTTACTTTAGCCATGTCAGCAGTGTATTAGCCTAGCAGCCTTCATTAGACTTTGTAAGAACTGGAAATTATGCACAGTATTGCTGAAACTCTAAGGCTGAGGTTGCTGGAGCAGCTTTGACTTATTATCCTTTTAAAAGTGATACAGTTGTAATTGTTTTATGCATTAAATTTACAGAGAAACGCTCTGGGTATTATCCAGTTTGATAGAATGGGGATGTAGCAGCGATCTGGGAGTAAAAGAAGAGTTACAAATAGATTTTTTGAAATAGATTTTTTGGATTTTATTTTATTTCTTTTTTCATTCTCATGTATCTTGTTCAAACTGACAATGCTAAACTCAAAACAAGCAAACACCAACAATTAGAGGAGAAAACCACCTGTAACACATAATACTGAGTAATGATGCATAAATTGTCCAAAATGTCTCACAGCAAAATAACAGAGCGAAACAGAATCTAACACCAGGTTTTACACAGAGAGAGATAGAAACATAATAGTTAGAAATCACAGCTATTTCAAAACATAAAAGTTTGCTTTTCAATGTTGACAGGATTGTAATTGACCTCAGGTCAGCAGAAAGCTTGTTCCAGAGGCCAGGACTGCGTTGACTCAAATCCCCTCCTAGACTTCCATCCATTCCTCTGAACAACTAAGACTTGCATCTGATGACCTAACCGACCTTCTCTGTTCGTACACAGTAAGGTAAAACAGTGAGGCTAAACCAGTAAGTGCTTTGTGTGCTATTGAAACTCATTCAGTGTTAAACAGAGAGCCAATGCAATGACCTCAGAAATAATGGAATATAATTGAATGTTGCATAGCCATCTAACATACCTTAACCTCCACTTTTTCTTAAATTACAATTTAATCACAGACATTTTCTGACTGTTCTTTGCATTCTTTACCATTTTGCTATCTTATCAAACTTCATTAGTTGGACATGATGTGAGTTGGTGCCTTTTCAGTAAATTCAGGATCCCCCATCAGTTAATACATCAAAACCGTCCTAACTTTGGTGCTTACAATTTATCTGAAAACATTGTAGAGTTCAACCTATTAGAAATGTTAGGATATAAGGATATAATGATATAATACAAGGATGTCTGTGTTTACTCCATCCATCCATCCATCCATCCATCCGTCCTTCATCCTCCAAAATATCAGGTCCAAAAGGCAAAAAAATCATGTTTCTTGCAAAACTCGAAGGCTTCTCAACATGCATCTTGGGTCATACGGATGTTCAATCCCTCAGCGAGTTGTAGAAAGTACAACTGGATCAGTGCTTCTGTGTTCTTCTTGTGTCTCTGCTCTGTCTTCTCAAACCTCCAGTCATTTGTGCCGATGGTCGTTCACATTGAGCCTGGTTCTGCAGGAGGTTTCATCCTATTTTTCCTTAGAGAGAAAACTTTGAACCAGCCTGTCTTGAGGATTTGATAGAATTTACTTTCTAAAGTGCCTTGAGATGACGTGTTGTGTATTGCGCTATATGACTAAACTAAACTGAATCTTTCAGGTTTCTCCTGCCAATGAGAAACTTCCAGGACTACTGGAAGTTCATCTGAACCCTTTTTGGGTCCAGATGATGTGGCTTTAAACCAGGACACCTCTCAGCCACCCAGTGGAGGAAGCTCATTTCTCTTTGTTTCAGGATGGTTTTTTTTTTTCTTTTCTGGTAAAGATTAAATTCCTTGTTTCATCAATTAGAGCAAGTTCCAGACTATCACACTACCACCACCATGTTTGACTGTAGGTATTATGTTCTGTTTCTGAAATGCTGCATGTAACGGTTCAGACACATTCCAGAAAGTTCTACTTGTGTCTCACCAGTCCACAGAATATTTTCCCAAAAGTTCTGGAGTTCATCAAGATGCCTTTTTTGATAAAAGCAAGAAGGCCTCTATTTTCTTCTGTGTTCCGTGTGGTTCTGGCCTTGAATTCCCCCATGAGGCCCAGTTTCACCAGCTCGTATTAGCCACGCATCGTAGGACTCTGCATGGATAAGTAGGTGTAGAAGATGGATGGATGTCCTGTCCAGGTTCAACACAGGGTGAGTCTCAGCTTACATGAAGAAAAAACATACCAAACCTCAGCCTTACCACACCATCTATTAGCCGGTGCTTTAATGCCAACACATCACTGTCACTGTAAGCTCTGGTGAAGGGCATCTGTGACCATGCATGCTAAGTCCATATCAGAGAGAGTGTGTGGGAGACATGTCATTTGCTTAGGCCACATTATTGGCTGCTCTAGTGAAATAGATTAAAGGTTTCATCTGTCCACAATTTATTGATGCCATTTACTGCTTGGAGGTGAAATGACAGCTTCACATGTATTCTTGTGTTATTTTATGCAAAAGGAAGGAAGAGCATCTCATGCTGAACATAACCAATGCAAGAGGGAAAAATAAGCCTTTAGTTAGATGGAGCTGCTGCAGAGATTTGGAGGAAATGCTCCAGAGAGCGAAAAATCTAAAGAATCTGTTTATTTGGTTTTCAGGATAATACTTTAAGTGGTATATACAATGAAATCTTAGCCATGCTGCATGATTTCACATTGTCTTATTTAAGAGTGCTTTGAGCAGTGTGTTTACTTGCTGCCCACTGATAGTTAAAACACACAGGTAATAAAGAAAAAAGGGTAAATTCTTCATAGAGTGAAGTTTTGTTTTACTTTCTAAGAAAGTGTGCTGTGCACAGATCTTGATGCTTTAAGATGATGAATTTCTGGACTCCAGTTTTAGAGTCCAGAGTTTTCTGATTGTCTAAATGTTCAACAACAACTGACAAAGATTTTGATGAATATTTTGATGACAACTACACAAAAACATATTCTGGCTTGCAAATATTCACTTTGCTAATCTTTTCTTCCGATGCAAATTTAATATTTTTAAACTAAGTGAGGAAATCTGCTCCAAAACATGATGGAAGCAAAGCCAGCAGCAGAGGAAGAGGAGAATAGTAGGACAGGCCTCTCAAACATGTTTTGACTTCATGTCGCTCTGCATCTGTCAATCATTACATTCTTCTTTCAATGCACCATTTGACTGCAGGATTTTAAATTTCATGCAAAAATCATGCAGAGAAAAACCAAAACTTCTTACCAGATACTTCTTTGTTGATTTGCTTTAATGCTGATTTATCACGTGAAAACATGGATTGCATTTGTTCAAGCTGTTTATATAATTGGATCTTATTCTGATGGTGTTCTTCCTAATATGTTGACAACCAAGCAAAGATAATAATAATCCATATAAATACTCCCTGATGATCCATATAAAAACTTGACTTACGGTACATAATTATAGAACAAGAAAAAAAATATATATCAAAATATAATGAAAATAGTTAATTATTAAAATTAATATGTTTCATTTGGGTTTGTTATTGTTCATTTTTATGACGGGTCAGACATCATGAACAACGTATTCCTGTCTTATAATTTTTTTCAGTTCAATTAATTTTTATTTATATTGCTCCAACTTCACATGTCATGTCAAGGCTCTTTCCAAAGTCAGCTTCCATCAGATCCTCCAGGTTGGTGAGAAAGTTTCCTCTCTAAGGAAACCCAGCAGGTTGCATCAAGTCTCTCCAAGCAGCATTCACTCCTCCTGAAAGAGCGTAGAGCCACAGTGGACAGTCGCCTGCATTGTTGATGGCTTCGCAGCAATCCCTCATACTGAGCATGCATGAAGCGACAGTGGAGAGGAAAACTCCCCTTTAACAGGGAGGAGAACCTCCAGCAGAACCAGAACCAGGCTCAGTGTGAGCGGACCTCGGGGAAGTGTGAGCTTGATTCACGGTGGAAAGACCAACAAATTCGGCTGATTGGAAGTCGCCACTGAGAGGGAACAGCAAAGACTTTGAAGGTTGACAGAAAGATTCATAGTCAGTCTGAGACACAACAATCTCCTTGTTACTGAACTCGGCACCCGATGCTGACCTTGGAGGCTGGCTTTATCTATGCAAACAAGACGCTCTACCCCCACCTGCACCTATTCATGACACCTGTTACCCTCAATGGTGCTCCTACTGAACTGCTGATTAACACACCATCTGATACTATGGCTGGAGGGGGGGGGGGGGGCTACTAGCCAATCATGTGCCTAAACCCTAAACCGACACACACATCCACACATCCACATGAACATAGTGATAAATACACCTCCCTTATGACTCACTGCCTTGCTGTGTACGCTACACTGTGTATGTATGTTGCTTTTTGTGCTGGGGTTTTTTTTGTCTGCATTATCCTATTATCTACTGATAAAAGACTGATAGATAAACTGATAAACATAAAAGAAATGCACCTTTTTTTCGTTGGTTAAAGTTGAGATTTTTATGATTTGTTCCTTTTAGATATGTTTTTGATCTGTTCAGTTTTGGCCATTGGAAAGACACCGTCTCAATAGGATAATGGATGGGTAACAGTACAGAAGCTGCAGAGAGGTGTGTTAAACTACGGCTCTGCTTCCTGGTCTGGACCCTGGGTTGTCAGCATTTAGGAGAACTAATAAATCCGGCCAGATTCCTAGAAAGAAGAGCTGCACCATCCAAAGTAGGATGGATGCCGTCTCTCCGGATCAGACCAGGTTTTCCCCAGAAAGTTCTCCAGTTATCAATGTAGCCCACGTCGTTTTTTGGACACCACCTAGACAACCAGCGGTTGAATGACGACAATGCGGCTAAACATGTCATCACTGGTCAGATCAGGCAGGGGACCAGAGAAAATTACAGAGTCCGACATTGTTTTACCGTATTTACGTTAATACTTAGTTTTAGGTATGTTGCCCATTCTGGCCCCTGGCAGGGATTTAACTATGGTCCCTGGTGTCTCTACTTCCACGTTTCTGACTATGGAGCAGCCAATTACCAGAGTTGGCTTCTCAGCAGGTGTGTCACTGAGTGTGGAAAATCTGTTAGGAAGTATGGCTCTAGATCTCAGCCCCTAGGTCATCACCAACCCATCTGCCTTTCTATGTATTGTCACCCAGCCGGCCTGGTTACCTGGCTGCTCAGGTGTTGCTGGGGGGCTGCTACTGGAAGCTAATCTCGGTTTCTGCATGCTAGCTAAGGGGCCTCGGCTATCTGCTGGTTTTTGAACAACGCGCCTCTGGGCCTCCAATTCTGACACCCTTGCCTCCAAAAATACAAAAACACTACATTTATTACACATAGCATTATCACTAAAGGAGGCAGAGGAATAACTAAACATGAGGCAGAGAGAGTACAGCAGAGAGGGGGCGACTTAGATAGAGATGGAGAAGCTAAAGGAAGGATAGGTGAGGAAGCCATAGTAAAGCTAAAGCCAGGATAGGCTAAGCTAGCGACCTCTTACAACAGCAAGAAAAGTAAACCATGAGAACGAGAAGTTCCCAAATGTGAATCACAGCTACAGGGAATGTGTGTTAAACATGCTTATGTGTTAGAAACAGAGAGATGTCACAGCAAAGAGATTTAAGATAAAATCGAAAGAGTCTGGAACACCAAACCATAATCCACACCGCAGCAACAGAAAACAGGAACTGACGCAATAGGCTATACTGTAGCTAATCTTAGAAGCTCAACAGTGCCTCAACACACCTCTCAGTTTTGCTCACAAACAGTTGTATATTTTGTTGAGCAAGTTGTTCCAAAGCTTAAATCATTCCTGAAACATGTATCCTAATTTAAAGTCAATAAAGCCCAACTTTCAACACAGAGATGCCCAGACACTTTTGGCATGTATGTTTGTTCATAGGGACCAATGTGGTAGCACAAAGGGCTTTAGCAAGCCAAGGGTCATCAGTCTGTTAGGAGATTAATACTGCAGTCCTGGATCTAAAATGCTTTTAGATTTACAAAGAGGCCCAGATGGATGCTCAGATGCAAACACTAATACACACTTTCATCCACATCACATATCAGAACAAAACACATGCAAACACTAATACACACTTTCATCCACATCACATATCAGAACAAAACACATGCAAACACTAATACACACTTTCATCCCATCCACAGGTCAAGTTTTCTCAGACTAATATCAAGACACAATCTGAAGCAGGATCATTGTCCAAAAGGGAGATTAACCCCCTAGAACCTGGCTGGGTAAACATTTGTCTGTCCCAACAGCCTTACTGAAACAAATCAACTTGTTATCTGAAGCATTTTAAAAGCTTACATATATATTGCAGTGTTTCAGGCTTGACTCATTTCAAAGAGCTCTAGGCAAAGGAAGCAATGCTGACTCAGACCAAAGTTGTCACAAAGAGGCATGTAAGAGAGAGAGAGAGAGGGGGGGGGGGTGTTCTTGTACTTGCAGCTGAGCGAGGACATTGTTTTCTCATTTTACCAGTGAATTGAAGACTTTGAGCACTTTTATCTAGCCAAGGGGTTAGGTTTAGGACTAAGATGTTAATTAGGTTAGAGTTAGGTATAAACCTGTAAAGGTTAGAATTAGGGCTACGGTCAAGGTTAGGGCATAGAAAGGCTTAAAGATGAATGGAAGTCTATGAAAGTCAAGGCATGGTCCTCACTCTGTGTGTGTGTGTGTGTGTGTGTGTGTGTGTGTGTGTGTGTGTGTGTGTGTGTGTGTGTGTGTGTGTGTGTGTGTGTGTGTGTGTGTGTGTGTGTGTGCAGAAGTAAAGCTTGTTTCTTTTTCATGGGTATGTTTGCTGCATGATAGAGACAGAACATAAACATAAAAAGAGACAAAAAATGGATGCTCATATGAAGCTGTGTTTTGTGAGATTAATGGAAAGCTAAGTGGAAGATAACACCCCCAACCCCCCCCCCTTATGCCAAGACACTGATAAAACTGTATCAAATAGTGTGAAACAGTATGACTGTATAAAACAAAGAATGTAAATAAAAGCAAATAAAGTAAAAAGAAAATGAATAAATAAATAAAACGTGACGTAGCGTCACTAAAAGAGATAGAGTGTTGCGCATGAGACGCATTAAGGTGTAGAACCGTTGGTGGTGGTGGTTAAAACCTGTTAAAATTTACTGTGTAAATTACAGTAATATTGCTAAAAAGTAACAGGGGTCCTGGTGTCGGTGAGATAAAATGCATCCATATCGAGCCAGAGCGTAAAACTCCATGTGAGTTAAATAATGACCGACGGTCGAGATTGGACATGCAGGGACATGGTCAATATAATTGGAATGTGCTAACAGAGAGATTTTATTCTCTTTTTAGACATTCTCAGGTGCTGAAACAGACACGAGGAGCCGATCCTGGAGGGAAACAGAAAATGTGATGTCACTGACTTCTGCCTAATCCAGTTTTCACTAAAATCTTTAAATAAATCTCAGAATGTTTGCAAAAGTTGTAAAAAGGTTTAATGTGGAACAGTGATGCTACAAGGTTAAAGAGAAAAATTAAGTTTTATCCTTAATTGTATCTATATAATGAAAACAATATCACTGTAAAATAATTTAGTTTATTTAGATTTTGAAGGGGTTCACCACGGGGGTCAGGTGAAAAACTAGTTTTTAGAGAACACTGTGGGTAACCTGCTTGTTTGTGGCTGTTTTACTTTAATTTTGTCCGTATTTATTGACACTACACTATGGATGAAAAACAAATGTACAATGTTTATATTAGACAATGTGATTTAGCAAAAACTTCCTATGGCAAAGATGCTGGCAGAGTGCATTCTGCTGTCAGAGACAAGAACTGGAGAATGGGGGTTCATGAGCATTGCTCTTCCTGGAAAGATTGTGTGCAGCTGACCAGAATGCAGACATGGGAGCCAGGAAAAGATCGCTGAAAATGGACAGAAAGGGCCAGGGCTAACATAAAGGGGATGGATACCTTTAACGGTTCTGGGAAACTGACCTGTCAGCCACAAAACAAAGTTGAGTTAGGCAAACACACCTTCATGTGTCGTTTACTGTAAAACATATGCAAATGGTGAGCTGTGGAAATTTGCCACACCCACTCTGTCCAGCCAACACGCCTGTGCAATTTTTCAGTGAATGCTGTACATCAAAGGCAGGTTTGTGGACGTTATCATATCCTCAGTCAAAGCACGGCTTTGGGCTGATTCTTGTAGTGCAGCTAGGGAACACTGTGGAGGGATTAGGCCACGTTTCTTAAATTTTGACATATGTACATTTTTGCAAAGATCATAAGTCATTGTAATGGAGAGCATAATATAAATAAAAAGAGTTGCTCTATTTCATTCTCCCAGATAGGGGGAGAAAGTAAATACTTAAAGCATGTTAAAATAGTATAGGTATATATTAGTAATTATTTAGTAGGATTATGCTGTATAATCTTTTTTCACTCAGACTAATCTACACTTAACTTCAAGCATGTTTAGAGATTTTTATATGTAAAGGCTGCTATTTAGGAAACTTTTTTTATCTAATTGAATTTTAAACAAATTAAATTAAGAATGCAGGAAGAAATGGTAAACTGACCAACGTGGTGCCATTTTGGGGAAATAACTTTAGTTTTTGCATTTGTTACTTTTGCTAAAGTGTTGAATTTAATTTCTTGAGCCGTGTTGAAGCCTTATTTCTGTAACACTTTAGTCATCTTAGATTATCATACAACTTTTAGTCATAACTGCCCAAAGTGCAAAGTGGCACAGAAAAAAGCAATAATGTGACTGTGACTCTGTGGCCATCTGACTCAGAAAGGATGAACACACAATAGTAGGTGTGCACACTGCACACCTACTGTACTGCGTCGCTTGCACTAAGCTTGATTTTACCATTCTGCAGAGAACCAGACAAGGGCACTGCTGGTCCCTGGACCCCATTATTTTAATAGCTCATCCTGGCCAGCAGTTTGACTGTATGCCAGGCAAAGAGTACATACACCGCAAAGAGCTTAGCCAGTGCATGATGCACCCTGTTTAAAGATCCTGCTCTAACTTGTGTGAGAACAGCACAATTTCACTGAATAATCGGCGGTCAATGTTCACGGAGCATCAATTACTCAGAGACAAAAAGGCAGGATGATGAAAGTCGTGACAGAGTCAGGGTGTGAATTCCCAGAAGTGCACAGATCTACTTTATGATAAACCCTCCTGTCAAATCAGATTAGCTTTTCTGCAAACACACCTCAGTTCTGTGGTTCTTCTGTGGTACATTTAGTACCTTAACTCGGTTTATGAGGTAAGGTACTCACAATCCACAGGTAGGGGGTTTGGTTCACAACTCATCCACATGCTAAAGTGCTTTTGAGCAATAATACTTGCTTTTGATTCTTAAATAAAAAATTAAGATAAGGTTAAAGAGTAACTAAACCCCAAATCAGCCTTTTTGCAGATAATCTGTTTAGATTGGGCCTTGAGGGAAGCATCTTTATATTTCTGTGCAAATCTAGACATTTTCATAAAAACTTTTTAGTTCTGGCATATTTGGCCTAAAACCCTCTTGGTGCTGTCCTCTATGGGTTGAAACATGGCTACTGTAGTTGAGTTTTCTTATTGATTAAAATGGTAGCTTAGTGTCTACAAACCAGCGTTCAAGTAGAAAACCGTCTCATTCAGACACGCCTGTGTGGCGAGTCAGGAACTGGAATTGTGAGCATTGATCGATAGTGTTTCATATTTGTTACTGCTTTAAACATTAGCTCATGGGAACAATGAGCTAATGAAAAAAAACAAGTAAAACAAGTAAAGAAACATGATCAAAATACTCAAAAGAAAATTTCAAGGTAAAGTATTATTATCTGATTAGAGCTCAAACTTCATCAAACGTATTTTAGCCTCTCTTTCTGAAATTTAAATGTCAGTTTTCTACACATGATTAGGGGTTCTGGATACTTAGATCAAAGGAACTAAATGAAAAACGAAGAAATTCATGAAGAAGAAATATTTTCATTGTAATTAAAAATGACAACAAACTGTGGCTTATGTAGTTAACCCATCTCTCAGGGAGCAGTGGATAGCTTTAAAGCACCTGGGGAGCAATCTAGGGTAAGGATCTTACACAGGAACCCAAAGTGGCAGTCTACACGGTTCAAACCAGGTTCTAGCAGCCTTCTCAGAAGTTCTATGTTCTAAGCTGTAGGCCACTACTCCCAAGTTAGAAAAGAAGTGAACCCAAGAACAAACAACTTTTCAACAACTTGGTCCGGGGACTCATCCCAGAGAGATTACATCAGCATCTCATCATGGTTCAGGTGAACAAGTACTCCACTCACACCAAGCATCAGCCTCTAGTGAACCAGGACAGTGACGGCGGGTCATTGATTTTCATCTGAGAATAAATTGATAAAAAGTGTCCTAATGGGTCAGGCGAGTTTGTAATTAACTTGTTTCTGCTGCGGCACCATCAGCTGTATCTCTCTAAACTGGAGGGATGTAGGCTCCAACTGTGCTTTCTGCACTAAATGTTCACTCTGAAAAAATAGTGATTGGATTGTGGAAAGTCTCAGTATCGCCTCTCTGGATTCAGAGCCTTCAACACGGAAAGAGCTAATCTTGCTGGACAAGTTGGACTCTGCCTATGCTACATGTGTGCATGAAGCTAAGAGCAAACCTCACCGAATCCTTAAAGATTAGTGGAGAAAACTAAAATGCAACATGACAGTGGATAAAAACATTGATAAACAAGTTGATCAGGCTTGGTGGATCCGACTGGGCTGTGCCAGACTTCGCTTTGGGTTAACTGACTGAAGAAAGTACCCATTGCAATGGGTGTGTTTGGGGCACATTAAATTACCAAGGCTGCACTCTAATCTAATATTATTTCTGTTGCTCAAGTTGTCAGGGAGAGATCATTCACAATTAGAAAAGGTATTGTTCTGGCTAGAGGCAGTTTGTGCAGAAGCTCGCCCCATGTACTTTAAAAGTGTCATCTTGACATAGTGTTGAAGAAAATAGCCCCAAAATATCCCTACAAAAGATAAGTATTTCCATGGAATAATAATGGTTATTTCAAAAGGTTACAGAGTTCCAAACAAGAAAAATCTGATCTTTCACTCTAAAGTGCACAATTTGATGTACTTTGGCATGCATCTAACCAAACCTTTTAGTAATTACACTGATTGGTTTTGTGTCAGTCTTAGGAACATCTTCTGTTCCTGTGACAAAAGATTTTTTCAGCTCAATAGCATGAAGGCGTTCCACAAAACTTTGGTTAGAGTAGTGAATTGTGTGCATATTTGTGAAAAAACTCAGACTTGTTAGGCTATATATTACTACATATTATTAATATTATTATAATACATAATGTGGCTACATGTTCATCCGCCTGGTTGACAATAGACTAAAAAGACGTGTTTTGTATTTGAAATTACTTTGAAAATTAAGACACGTTTCCTGTGTGGATTTTAGCCTTTGTTTTAAGTATAAATTAGCCATGAGCATCACAGGATTCTGCTTGTGTTTTTCATCCATGGTAACACCAAAAGTGAACCCAAAGTGCCCCCATTAAAAGCTGATATCCAGCCGCAAGTGCTTCTTAGCATCTTTTTCACAAAACAAGACATTTGGCAGCAATGTCTGCTGACTTGTCATCGCCTTGGGTCTGTGGTGAATCTGAAATATTCATTGTGCTTCGAACACATTTTCAGATATGCTTGATGCCTTTAGCAAAAACAAACCTTTCCAGAGTCGTGCAGCACAGAAAAGAAGTATGCACGGAGAATAATTGATTAAGCAAACTGCAATGCAATAGAAAATGGTCATAACCAGCATTATGACCTTCTCGGTATTTATTTCTCTTCGGACAGAGGGCAAACCTTTCCTCGAAATCCAGAGCATACAAAGATTGCTTCCACATTTATTGCCAATAAAGTTGTCTTATTCCCAGCATCAACTTACCTCTGAGTGTTCAAGATTGGAGGCAGGAGAGAGGTTTTCCACATGACTTTGAAGACAAATGATCACTGGTTATTTTTAGCTCCTAGACACACAGCAACTCCAAGAAATGCACACAGATGGCACAATTTGTGACATTCCCTAATAATGAGAAATGCCTGTGTGTGTGTGTGTGTGTGTGTGTGTGTGTGTGTGTGTGTGTGTGTGTGTGTGTGTGTGTGTCTGTGTGTGTGTGTGTGTGTGTGTGTGAGAACATATTTTTTGCGTTGTAAGTCTAAAGTAAAGACTTCAAGGTACAGTCAGGAACTTTTTTGGTCCTCACATTTTCCTGCACAAGGGTTTAGGTTCAGGATTAAGGTGTAAAGTAGATTTAGGGTTAGATATACTGATAAAGGTTCAGTTTAGGATAAGATCATAGAGAGGGTTGGAAATGAAGGGAAGGTCCTCATTAAGATTTAAAATAAGGTTGTGTGTTACTGGGTGTGAGTGGTGTGTCAAACTGAAAACAAGATAAATCCGGAATCAAAACATGTCCCTTGTAATTTGAATTGCAAAAAAAAATTACATTTTTGTTTTTGAATGAAAATTTCCTCCCTCATCGTTCTGTGTTCAGAATACATTTTGAGTTATTTTGGAATGAACACTAACCAAACTCACAAAGATAATACTTTTAATTTTAAATTATGTGATTTCTTTTGTGAATCCATATTTAGTTTTTGGTAAAAAAAATAAATAAATAAATAAATAAATAACAAACCTAAGTAGCATGAACTTTGATCCTGTACAAAGACAAAAATACTAAGGAGTTAAGACTAGAATGTAATGGAAAGGTAGATGTCTAAATATCCTCATGTTCACGTCTGACAGAATCTAAACCAAATCTGCTCATTTCACAGAGCCTCATGTCATTTTGTCTGCCCACTGAGTCTCATATCCTTCTGTTTTCCCAAAGAACAGCCAAATCACCTAAATCTTTATCGTTGATGGTTCAGTGACCAGATAGCTGGTATCTCTTTGTTATTTTATAAAATAATTAGCAAAAACATCAACAACCATAAACAAGAACACAATGAGAATATATATATATTTTTATTTGTGTTGGAAAAGGTCATTTTATCCATATCCTCTGCGTTGTGAAGCCTTTTTATCACATGGGTTTTCCAGTAGTAGTAACAGTTGCTTGGCTGGAAATCCTGCAGTTTGTCTTCTAACTGGAAAGATAAAGATAACGCTATTACTTTTTCAGACTTAATTCATTTTATTCTTGATCTTGATTGATTGCTTGATGGCAGAATTATTCTGTGGGGATGTGTTCCCTTAACAGGGACAGGGAAGCTGGAGGCTGTGAAAACCCTGAGATTGTTGGAGGGTGGAGTTACCTTTGCAGTGATAAAGCAACTCTAATCTTAGCCAGAGCTGCAGAGGGATGGTTTAGATCAGGGCTCACTAAGTCCACTCCACCAAAGCTACAATCATGCAACATTTAGATGCTTCCCTGCCCCAAAACACCTGAATTCTTATCATTAGCTTCCTTCAGAGGCCCGGTAACCAGCCATTGATTTCATTCAGGCGTGTTGGAGAAGGGATGCATCTTAAAGCTGCAGCATAGTAGCTCTGGAGTTTGGCACCCCAGCTTTAGATCAAAGCATATTCATGTATCAGTTCAGGTATAAATCCCATCTGTGGTTAGACTTGAAAAGTTTTCTTCACAGATGTTTTCCATTCAGTGAGAGACTGAGACTATTTTGCAAAGAAAAGCATGCAGACCCAAATATTTGCTGCTGTAACTGTAACAGGAGGTGGTTCTCCAACTCCTGACAGGATATATTGCAGCAACATCTTTACTATTAGCTAATATAACATCAATCTTAGTCTTCAAATGCTCGTGTCAGGGCTATTTGTGAAGTAGCGTATATCCACTTTCTGCAGATGCACGTCTTTGCTGGTCCTCTTTTTGGTTTTCTTGGTTTTCTCATATCTAATCAAGGAGTGTGCTGCTCGCAGAGACGTGTGTCTGACTTTGTCTGACCACAAATCAGGTTTTTGGAACAGTCAAAGGAAGCTGATGCAACTTCAGAAAAAAATCCCATCATGAAACAAGTTCATGTCTATTACTGTAAGCCGTGTGTGTGTGTGTGTGTGTGTGTGTGTGTGTGTGTGTGTGTGTGTGTAGGGTTATTTTACAAACTTACAACAGGCCACTTAAAATGTCCTTCATCTGCCGTTGAATAATAAGGCCAGTTTTTATCACAATTGTATTCCATAAATATGTTGGTCCAATAATCAAAGACAAACTTGGCACCTCAAAAGTCGTGTTAGAATTTTCCCCGTGTTTGCATTCCCACTATCTAGTTTTTCCATTTTTAATGGTCTACATGTTGATGTATGACAGCTTCTTATATCAACAAACATACAGAACTTTCCCCTGACCTGTAACCAAAGTAAAAGTCTCTAAAATGACAGGAGAGTGGGGGTTGAGTTTTACCCAGAAATCATTTCATGTCTATTTTTGCCTCCTTTCATTCCCATGTTCATGACCCCATTATTCTCAAATAAAGAGCTCTTTTGATGTTGAGCAAGAATATGTTTCAACTGATCAAAAAGTCTGAATGAGCATTATTAATAAATGACATTTCCAAAAGTGGAGCTGATAATGAGTAAGCTTTGTTTTCCTCCTTTCACACTTTCAGAAGCCTCCTCATTTTTAAAACTGAGATCTGGAATATGTTGGCCTCTCACACATTCAGATTAATCAGGATTCATCAAAATCTGTGATGAGCAGATTCTTTTGAATCATCCAGTAAATTTAAAATGTTGTCAGAAATGGTTTGTAGCTGTTTAAAACAGATGAGCGCTTTAAATTGTTAAAGTCTAATGTGGGACCTGGAAAAAACAAACTAACTAAATGATCTTAAAGAATAAATCCACACCAATCCTCAGCAGATTGAAAACCACCTTTGGCAGCCATAACTCTCAGTAGTCATTTTCTCTCCCAACATTGTAGAGGAGCTGGGGTCCACTTTTCTTTGCAGTGTTTCAGCAAACATTGTTTCTGCTCTACTCTACCAGGCTCTGATTCAGTAACAAATTTCTCTGTTTACCGCATGTTGCATGAAGCTTAGTGATCTGTGAAAACCTGTCCGGTCATCAGTTTTAAAAAAACTTCACTATTTGTGGAGCGCCTGGAGCATTTGTGAACTCCTCATTTTACTGTTTTCCAAATTGTATATAGAATACCAAGCGAGCCTCCAACCAAGCAGAAGGAATGAATAAGGAAGCAGTTGCATGAACCCAAAGTTAATGTTCCAAATAAGGGGAAGACAATGAAAGGCTGTGATTAAACAATGTTTTCCCCCTGCCAGTGTCCATTAACACAGACTGACTTAAATTAGCTGTTTACTTAATGCTGTATTTATTACCAACTGGGCAAAATAAAATACATTTTTATCCCCTACACATACAAACCTCCTAAAAGCATGATTTAGTGTGGAAAGAAATACTTCTTTTACAACATGCCAGAAGTAAAAATGGAGATTTGAAGTTGGTCACCAAGGTTTCAAGTCTTTTAAAAGTGTAAATTGATCGATTTAAATGGCTGTCAACCAAGTAAAGATTGGAAGATGATTATAGGTTGTGGATTAATTTCTAGGTTGTTTTAAGAGAAGTTAAGAGTAAAATCATAGTGCCTGACTCAAAAAAAAAAAAATTAAAGATATATAGCTTTTTTTAAATCTCCAGCACAATGAACATTTTAACTCCTTCAAGTATAAATGTGTTTAAAATTGTATCATTTTAAACACAAATTGAATGAGTTTTTCCAAGTCATGCAGATGCTGAATAGGTATAGGTTCTTCATTTGAATAGAATTTAGAATTTTATAATAACCACACCATGTTTGTGATTAATTAATCATTCATAAATATTTATTTAATCTGCTCAATACTATTACGGTTGATTTTATTTTTATATGCTATAAATTAATATTTATTATTGTTGTACTCCTAAAGATTAATTAAATCAATAGCCACAATAAGCATATTTTTTACTAAACAATGAATAAACTATCGTATTTAAACTGTGCATATGTAAATGGACATACACATGCACTTTCCCATTGTGAGGCAGATGTGTATTAATGATTAGAGAATGCGGGCATTTTGGAATCAAATTTTTAAAAATCTGCCATAATTTGGTAAAACCGTATATCACAGTGCTTCCAATGCAGTTTTTGATACGTGTTTAATATGCATCAACAGGCATTAGTGGGGCACTTAAACCAAATTCACACAGACTCTGTCATCCATAGATTTTTCTCTCCAGTGCAAATAGAAGGCATTCTGGTTGATGCAGCAATTCCCACCAACTTCGTGGAGCTGGAGCATGACCGATAGCCCTCCTCTGTTAACCATCAGAAATACTGGGGAGCAGTGGCCTAGTGGTTACAACATTGCACTTTTGTCCTGGAGGTTGTGGGCTTGACTCTCACAGACTCACTCTGGGTCACTGAGCAAGACCCAGATGTCTCCATAATCTGTCAGAAATAGACTTCTTTCTAAAAACCAGATGAGCAAGACAGGAAGGCAGACACAGTAGGAGTAAAGAGGATCCGAACCATTGCATAGTAAGAGCGGAGCAGAGAGACATAGTCCCTCCAGCGTGTCCTGGGTCTTCCCCTGGGTCTCCTCCCGGTGGGACGTGCCCGGAACACCTCTCCAGGGAGGCGTCCAGGAGGCATCCTGACCAGATGCCCGAGCCACCTCAACTGGCTCCTCTGGACGTGGAGGAGCAGCGGCTCTACTCTGAGTCCTCCCCGGATGACTGAGCTCCTCACCCTATCTCTAAGGGAGAGCCCAGACACACTACGGAGAAAACTCATTTCAGCCGCTTGTATCCGGGATCTCGTTCTTTCGGTCACAACCCAAAGCTCGTGACCATAGATGAGGGTAGGAACGTAGATCGACCGGTAAATCGAGAGCTTCGCCTTTTGGCTCAGCTCTCTCTTCACCACAACGGATCGGTACAGCGCCCGCTTCACAGCAGACGCTGCACCAATCCGCCTGTCCATCTCCCGCTCCATCTTCCCCTCAGCAGAAATGTTATTTTTTTCTATATTCAAACAGATGAACCAAGAACTTTTAGACAAATAGCTGGAAAAGCTTTTATCTAACAATATTGACCATTAACAACTACCCCTAACACCCGGACAGAGAAACGTGTGTGTGTGTGTGTGTAGGTTGGAAACATCATTCTAAGAGTTTCTTGAGTGCTACTCTGAAATGTCTTTGGTGTGAGTGCAATTAAAGTGAAATTTAACTTGAGCAGTTCTAGTGACATCTCTTTACACAACTACAGTATCTTCTTAAAGACAGAAGGCCTGCAGATGGGAAAGGAGGTAGTATCAACTGCCCCACTATGATTTCTAAAATTAGTGGGGCGGACAATTGGTTTCCAAACAGGAATTTATTAAATTATTTGGCTGCATTTCAACTTAATATCAAAGAAAGGTTTACCTAAGACTTATAGGTAATTGTATCTTTGAATGTAGGACATCATTTATCATATTCTTATTTACTGCTATGTCTAAGTTGACAAGAGTGAAAGGAATAACCTCCAGCTTCACGGTTTAGACATAAACTGCAACATGGCAAATTATATTTAAAAAAACAACATGTCAAAAACTATTTCATTTGACAATAGTCTGATGCAAAGCAGAACAATGGTACATATGTTAGCAAACTTTTCAGGATGGCCTCTGGCTGTACTTTTGACTGACAGCGCACAGCTGTGGTGTGGGGGATAATGCGGGTAATCTCTTATTTTTATATGCACACAAAACCCCTGCCAGGAGATTATATTCAATGTTACACCACAAACAAAAGAAAGCAAAAATAGGAAAACTACATCACAGATAGCTTTCTTTTTTCTATTCAGGAGTGTACAACCACTCCCTTTCTCTCTGTAGACCCGGGAACGCTGCGCCCCCTTCAAAGAGTTTAGAGAGCACACTTTCTTTTTCATTTTTAAAAACTTACAGTTTTGGTAAAAAGTTGGTTAAATAAAGGGTTGAGTTTTAATTCAGTGTTTATGTGTTCTGTAACTAAAAATAAGTTGTTAAGCAACAGCATAAATGGCCAAAGCTACCCTTAAAATATATGGTTTGAATTTGTTGATAAGTATCGACATCGATCAATATGATTTAAATTTTACGATATGCTTTTTTTCCTATATCGTCCAGCCCTACTCTGTAGTACACTTTTATGGCCTAGCTAAAGTATTTGAACCGTTTAAAGATGTTATGGTTTTGTCACATCAAAAACTTCATAGTTTGTAATTGAAATTTTACTTTATAAACCAAAAGGTCACATAATTGGGAAGTGGAAGCAAAGCCTTCAGTTCATCTTAATCCTAAATCTTCTTCACACACCAGTAGTGCCAATTCTCATCACTGCATACACCAGAGCTATTTAACTGGCACTCCATGGGCCGCTTTCAGCCCGTAAATTACCTCTTTGTTAAAAAAATAATAAAAATAATAATGTTCCCTTAAAAACACCCCTAGCCAGCTGCATGGTTAAACCTTTGGATGCTTTCTTTCCCGTAGTGGCCAGTTGCTAGTTAAGTTTTATTTTTCTCTTAAGCAGTCCACTATCAGACATGTCTTTGTGCTAGCACAGAGGCTACTATTGACATTATTATGCCTTCAGGTGTTTCCTCATGCATCATGCAGCGAGGGCAGTCCCAAAGATAAGGCACTTCATAAACTGCTTTACAAAGAGCTGTTAGAGGCCGACATATTTTTACTATAAGCAAAGCAAACTGAGGTTGTCACTAAACAGGACAGACCCTTAACTAATAGTGCAGAACTGTCTCCAACTAACTCCGCCCCTCCAGCACCACTACACCAATACCTAGATAGAGAAGGAATGAAAAATAGTGAACAAATGAACAATTTCATGACAACCGACACGTAAGGCAAGGCACATTTATTTATATAACACTTTACAGTAACAAGACGATTCAAAGTGCCGTAATAACACAACAGTTTCTCCCAGGAGGCCCTTTTGGTCACTACACTGTTCTGCTCAAATATTCCTCTTCAAAACACCATATCAGCTGTAATGTTTTGGTATTAGCTGCAACTTTGCTGTCTACTAGCTTTTAATCTAAAGCTGCTAATTAAAATGGTAACAGCCTTATGCTTTTCTGTTACTGTCTGAGTGGACAGAGAAAAGTAAAACTGCCACATGAGGTTCCTGCATTTTCCTTTAATTTTAATGTTTATTATAAACGACTACATGTAAAGTGTTCAAAACTTGATATATATTTTTCCATGTTTCTTTTCCAGTTTTAAGTAAAAGATGTCTCTTTTAATTGAACATTGGGGTTCTGCTTTTTACATTTATGATTTCATACAATAAAATAAAACTATTTAAAAAGGTACCTTTTCAGATAAAGACTTTAGTTGCTGAATGTCGGGCTCCTGAACTGTTGGCCTTCTGTAACAGTGGCCCTACTAAACAATTTAGTTCAATAGCCGCGGCCTACAGGCTTCTACTTCCTAAATCAGACTTTCCATTGTTATGCTGATTATATATAGTGTTGGAAAAATGCTAAGATCTTTTATACTGTAATAATAAAGCATGAAAGTGACACCTGTACTACCTGATAATATAACCTTACGTGGAGCTTCTAAGCTCAGATGACATCGGGAGTTTTGAACTAAACATGCTGTCTGCTAATGAAGGCAGATACAGCATCTGAGAAAGCAGATAATGTATCAGATAAGTACTTATACATTATCTGTATTAGATTAATTAAACTTAGCTCCATCTGGAAGAGGCTGTGTATTCCTATACATTTTCCTGAATTCCTCTATAAAAGAACAGTGTATCTCAGAAGATGAGTGTCTGTTGCTTCTCTTTTTACTAAGGTGAATATTAGAATTTCATCGCGTTTGAGTATTTACTTGTACTTGCAGCTGAGGGAGAACCCATTTTTCATATTCTACCAGTTAGGTGAGGACATTCATGGAAATTTAGATTTTCCTGGTCCTCCTTGTTCTTGGTGGTTAGGTTTAGGACTAAGGCGTGACTTAGGTTTATGAAGTCTAAAAAAGGAAAACTCCATCGTCAAAGCGTACATGCCCTCCTGCTGGGAGTCCCCCCATTCGCCTTCACCTCTCATTCAAGCAGCAATAATCTCATAATCCTTTAATAGAGAGGTATCTGATTGGAATTTAGAAAAAAAATGTTATGAATGAGAGGCCCGCCGAGGTAGAATAAGTCGTCATAAATGGAACAAGTACTGGAGGGTTTGGACTCTCCATTAAAAGAAATGTAGGTACATTTCCACCTACGTTTCTTTAAGAAAGATCTAGAAAAATGTCTTTGTAGGAGTGCCTTAAAGAGGACTTTGGTTGTTTCTTGGAAATCTTCCTCCTGTGTGCAGATTCTGTGAAAGTGCAAAAGTTGTGATTTCAACCGCCACAAACCGCTACTCTGGGTCCCTGAGCAAGACCTGAATATGTATGTTTGGGTTTAAAGCTCATCTTAAACAATACAACAGGAGTGGTTAAAGTAAACTTTAATATTCAATTTATTTGTGTTGTCAAACTGTGGACCTTTACAGGCGGTTGTATCTAGAGAAATCAATTGCATTAGGTCTTTAAGTGCAATAGAAGCATTGTGTGTTTCATAGTGTCGAAGAATGTTGTGAAATATTCCTCAGAATGAGTCCAAACTCAAGATATCTATATAATAAAGAGTTTTTTTTATACATTTATTAAGGGCCTCTGTTTCACATTCAGCCATGAATGTATTGGACTCGAGCAAATGTCTGACCAATAGCAGTACCTTGGATTTGATTTTACCATTAAACTTAAAATCATTCCTCCTGAGGCTGACTTCCAGAAATTGAAAGCAGGACATTTCCTTTCAGGGTAATTCAAGAAGATATTTTGGATGCTCTGGATTCCTTCACACGACCCTAATCCGATGTGTTAAACCTTCAGTTTTAACCCATTAATTGAACGATAACTCAACAGCTCTCTTCTTTTTCTCCACTAACAAAAATAAAACATCTCTATTTTCACATGTAGATGGTTGGAAATGAGACAGAGCTGACTGCGTTCGCTCTCCCTGCTAAATGCGCGCTCCTGACAGGGGGGACGCAGGTTCTGGCGGGGATAGCTTGGGGAACCAGTGTGGTGAATCCATGGAGCTGATTAACATTAGGTAGAATGTTTAGGTTTACATTCTTGTTCGGGAGAACACTGCAAATGGCTTGGCCAGGCCTAATAATGCTGGAACGTGTTAGCTACCACACAACACAATCTGACGTCAAGCAAAAGAAAGCCACTAATACGGCTATCTTTCCAGGCCTCTGCATTTCAACCAATGTCTCAGTTGTCCGACGCTGTGCTTCTCAATCGAAGCATGTTGAAATTAAGCTCCTATGACATCCTCATCTTCCAAAATCATTGGTGTTGCAAATGGTGCCATTTTTCAGTTTGTAATTTGCTTGTCTGACCGTCTGGGGAACTGGTGTTGATCATTTGAGAAATGCCCTAATAGTGTTCACTGTTCCTCTTCCAGCTCAGGTCTTTTTAAGAAGACCAGCTTGAGCATTGTCCTAAACCGCCTCATGCTTGAACATTGCTTTAATTCAGGACTGGGTTTGTTCCAGACCTTCAAACCACTTGTTGAAATGCACATTATTTTTATGTTTGTCCGAGCACAGAAGATTTTGATATTTACATCCTCCCTGTAACGATACCCTCCCTCTCTTAACAAAAAGTTGTTGTATGCTGTCTGGTAGCTGTTTAATTCTGGCTTTATACATTCAATTTGGGGTTTGATATTCTACCAGATCTGAGAATTTTGGCCAGCAAGAACAAATTAATGATGGATAAGTGTGGTGGTGACAGGCAGCCTTATGAACCACCCTAATGGCTATTTTCTCCAACGTGCAGAATGGTTTGAGTAATGTTCTTTAGGTGTTACCCAAGACTTTTCATATCAATTTATTTTCAATTCAATTTGTTTATATAGCACCAGTTCACCACATGTCATCTCAAGGCTCTTCATAAAGTCAAATTAAATCAAATCCTCCAGAGAGATTGGTCAAAAAGTTTCCTCTCTAAGGAAACCCAGCAGATTGCATTTAGTCTTGACAAGCAGCATTCACTTATACCAATATGATACCAAGGATATTAAAAGGGGGACAGACTCTTTAAAGTTTGATACAGCATTATCTGATAAAGATCTACTATAATGTAACCCTCTTTTGGGGGTGTAGAACTCAGTTAAATTAACTCAAATGTTATTACAAAATGGTAAGACAGGACAGGGTTGTGAGGAAATATTGTGAATTCTTCACAATCAATGCCACATGTCAGCACAAGGTCTAAAGTATGGAGCCAAGAGTGCGTCGGTTTATGCACATTTTGAGCAAAACCTATTGAATCTAGGATAGTTTTAAAGGCTACACTAAGGTTATCACATTCAGTGTCAACATGAATCTTAAAATCCCCTGCTATAATAACGTGTCAGTGTTTAACACTAAATCCGATAATAAGTCTGACAACTGATCTAAAAACTGAGAGTAAGGGCCTGGTGGACGATACAAAACAACAAATAGAAGTGGTTTTATTACTTATTACAGATTGGATGAGGGAAACCGAGGGTTAAATGTTCAAAAGAATTGTAGTTATTAATTGGCCTGGTACTAATTAATAAATCAGACTGAAAGATGGTTGATATAGTTCTGTAGTTGTGGAAATTTAAATAATAATTAGACCTGAGCTATTGTGACTTCTACACAGTCGAACCAAAATAAATATGGCAGCACTTATAGCCGCTGCTATCACATCTGTTTTTATCAGAATCCATGATTTCTTCTTAGAAAGAAGAACAGGAAAAAGCGCCTTGGCCAACGTAACAACACCTAGTGCCCACCTAGGCGGGCACTAGGTGTTGTTTTGTGCAATCAGCTTGGAACTTTTTGGCTAATGTCCTTCTTTTCACCAAATGGATTCCATGGCACCAGTCTCAGATAGATAATGTGCAGAACGGAAAGTGATACACATTATCAATCTGGCAGGAAATATTAATATCTTATGTAGATAATAAACTGTTTCGATCCCAACAACTAACCACCACAAGCTATGCACGATGACTGAAAATAACCTATTTTCACAAATTGTTGCGTGGTAGTTCGAAAGCTCATGATTCACACCAGAACCACCCCCATAATACTCTATAATCCTAATTATTATATTCAATTGTGTCAAATGTTTTATTTAGTTTTGTAGTTTTCATTTTGTTTTTGAAAAAATTCCAGTTTGGGAAACAGAGATTACAGATATGAGTCAGTAGATTAGCAATTGCATCATTAACTGTTTTAGTTGTTGTCATTTTAATGTCATCAGTGGAGCTTTTATAGATGAAGGATTTATATAAACTCTTAATAAACTCTGCTTTGTCATAGGTCTCGCTGCTGCAGTCTGAGACTATAGGCCTACTGGCGGAATTTTATATAATTTATTCCACTTTTCAGGTTCTCTGTGGCTTTTAGGTAATAAATCGAAGCTTCTGGCTTCAAGGTGCCTGAAGAGCCAAATAATTCTCTTGTTTAGCAGTAATAAAATTCTCATATAAATCCTCTATTGCTTTATTTACAACAGGTATGGTATCATAAAATATAGGGTTTACTTAATTTATTATAATAGGTAGTATCTGATAATTGTTTACCTTCCCACAAATATTGTTCTCTCTCCAAAATAACTATAGAGCTTCCTTTATCTGCTAGTCTATGTGTTTAATATTCATTTGTTCCTTTAGTGATTTATTTTCCTCAAGAGATATGTTATGTTTAATTCTAATGCTTCTGAATGTAATATAAAAATATTTTAGATCCTCACTGAAAATGAAGGAAAAAAATTCCACTTCCCACTCTGTGGGAAGTGTACCATCAGGACAGGTCCAGCCCGATTCTGGCACAACAGGTTTGTTATTGATACTTAAATTATCATAATCAATACTAATTTTTGATGTTTTTGTAAGTCAAATAATGATTTTTTTTGGTAGTTGTTACCCTGTGTGGAAAAAAAGGCTAGACCCCTAAAGTATTGAGGAGGAAACAGTGGGCATCAGTCAGACAGAAATTATTAGGCAAGTTACATAAATTCTTATATAGTCAAGAATGCATTTCTTTGGAGGAGGACCCAAACTGAAACAGGCAGAAGAAGCATGGTGAGTAGAAAAGGTTTAATTATATAAAAGGGGGGAAAAAGGGGAAAAAAAGTCAGGGCATGGAACTGGCTTGGCAAAAAAACAGTAGAAGATGAGACAGACTTGGCAAGAAAGCAGTACTCAACTGTGAAAGGTGAAAGCAAACAGATGGGTATCTAAGTGGATCTTCACAGGTAGAGCAAATAGGCTGCTTGGCAGGATGCAGGTGTACTGAATCACATGATTAAGGTGGCAGTGAAAACATGCAAGAAACAGGTGGGATAAAGCTGACTGATTGCAAACTGACAGAAAAGAAAACAAAAAAACAACAAAACATGACTGAACTGGAACAGAATTATCAGAAGGTCCAGACATGACATGACTAAATAAAGATAGCGAGATAAAGAAGATCAAGACAAAAACTTGAAAGCATGTAAAAAAACCAAAAATAAAAATTTAATATGGCAATATGTGATAAAATATAATACTGCAATGCATGACCCAAAACCAAAAACCATAAATAATTTCAGAACTTCCTCCTCAAAACTAAAAAAAACAGAAACAGAAACAAAAATCAACTCAGACAGGGTGGGCAGAGAGGATCTTGGAAGAAGGGCAAGGGTCCAAAAAACAACTAAACCAGATGTCAGCTGGGCGACCCGAGGGTTTTCCCAGGTCTGGAGGTAGATGGTGCATCAGTAGGAACCTTGGAGGCCAGCAGCGCCGATGCAGGGCTCTGGAGTCGTTCTCTGGACCCTCAGGGTCGAGCCCAATAGAGTTCAGGGGATGTGGTGCCGCAAGTCCAAAGACAGCAGAACTCTGGGGAATTGGAGAAAAAGGATTGAAGTAGGAAGCCCTAACTGCTGCTTCATAATCTTGCTCCATTTCCTTAAACGAACAATAAGTAATAATTACACCTAGTGGCTAAAATTGGAACAACATGTACACAATGCCTTTCATGGACACCTGCCATTTACTCAACAGTCCTTTGCTGTGCTGAAGTTTACTTCCACAGGATATTATGTTTTATTCTATTTTTGATCTGCTTCTCTTTCTGGCTTCCATGTCTGCAGGCTGCTGCTCTTTTACCAAAATAAAATCCCCAATGCTGCACTCTGCTTTGAGAACTCTGGGAACTCTCATATGATTGGCTCAGGAACCAGGAAGTAAAAACGGGCTACACTCTGAACCGAAGTCATTCTGGACCGTACCTCTAGGTTTGAAAGGAGAAAAACTTGACTAAGACATTGTTGATGGAGAGGATCAATTGATTATAGGGAATGTTACTTCCATCCTGGGTCACAAGTAAGAATGATTTAGGTTGATTTTACAGTAAATATCTTACTTGTAGCTCCTTAAAGTTTATCCAACAGCTCAGGGTACGAATGGAGAAGACTGAGACCCGTGAGACATAGACAGACTTTATTGTCATTTAATTGCACAGTCACAATGTTCATTTGAGCTGAATTTTGCTCAGAGGTCATTCCAATGGATGACTGAGAATCTTCACCAGCAAGGCTCAGAGGGCAAAATTAGACAAAGAGAAACATTATAAGCATATGTATTTTTCCTTTGTCAGGAATGAGCTGCTTAATGTTGTGGGCATACTATTTTAAAGTCTTCTTCGGCTCATTGTAAGCGGCAGAGGAGACCTCCAGACTTCCAATGATGTGAGCAGAAGCTGACACATTCCCCATACCCTCAGAGGTATGAGCAGAGGCTGAGGCATTGGATAGACTCACAGAGGAAGAAGCTGAAGAACACCCCCTACGTCGGTGAACATGTGTGGCAGTCAGTGGAAGATCTTCAGTAATTATGTTATATAGCTACTTCTTTTATACAGTATGATAAACCCATTTAAATAACTATTTTCAACTGTAACTCCTGTTTTCTACAATCCATGCATGGAACACAGTAAACATGGCAGAAGGTGCCCTGGTCAGATGAAATTAAGGTTTTTGGTTTTGAGGCAAAAAACTAAGACTGCATATCAGCATAGAAACACCATTCCTACAGTAAAACATGGCGATGGCAGCATCATGCTGTTGGGACGCTTTTCTTCAGCAGAGACTGGGAAGCTGCCCTGAATTAATGAGAAGTTGGCTGGAGCTAAATCAAGGACAGTCCTGGTAGAAACCCTGTTAGAAGCCACAGAAAACCTGATGTTTGCGTGGAGGTTCACCTTCTAGCAGGACAAACACCCTGAACATACAGCCTGTGATACTATGGGATGCTTTAGATCAAAGCATGTATGTGTAAGAATAGCCCAGTCAGATTTAAACTCAAACCACTATCAGGTAAAACGTCTTTGTGCTGTTTATACTGATACTTAATTTATTACATATTTCATAAAATATAATATGAGGGTTAGGTTACTTGTCTCACAATCCAGAACGGGTCCTTAAAAGCTTGTTAAATCTTACATAAATCCTGTTCTGTGACGTTCACTGTTATTTTGTTAACCTGAACATGAAGAAAGGAACCATGCTTCACTTAGCACTCCAAAACAGAAGCAGAAATAAGCTATGATCACAACAGAGTAAATAAATAATTAAGGATCTTTTTAACACACACCAACAGACACGGCTCAGACGTGCTGTGTAATTCATGTGAACTCAGAAGGAAGAAATGCCATAAAAAGAAAAGTTAATTTCAGGTAAACTTTTTTTTTTCTGGACCTATTCATGTGGCAGTAATATTGCATGATCTCAGCAGGCTCCCATCATTCATGTGTAATAAAATGGTTTCTTATTCATGCTGTGCTCTTGCTTTCAGGACAAAAGCCAAGGAAAATGCCCGGATATGATGGCCTTGTCACTGATGAGAGCAAAAAAGCCAGAATGGCACCATCTTCCAGGGAAGTGCCGTAGTGGTGGTGGGGGGTATGTTTGTGTTTAGATTTCTGTTTTTTATTATATTTTTATTTTTTTTTATCCACAGAGCAACACAGGCTCTACAGGAAGATATGCAGAAACTGTATTTGTGTTTTTTAATCTTCTGCTTCAGAGATCTGGACATGGAGGCAGAGTAAACACACTGAGGAGACTCAGAAAACAGAAAGCAATGTCGGATGAGAACTTAAGGCTGGGTGCGTAAAATATGGTTGACTCTCAGAACAGAAAGACAAATAAATCTGACTGCATTTGGATGTTAGGAAACTGCCATGAAATCCGTTGCTACTGTGTATTTATTTCCTTTCTTCCTTCAATCTTGTAATATAACGTACTCTAGTTCCAGATAACTAGTCTAGATCTAGTCTTAAACCAATATTTAAACTCCTTTTACAATTAGTGAACATTTTTTAGAGCAACAAAAGACATTGTGCACATTTTATAAACGTGTCAAACACTAAGAGATTTATGTGAAAGCCAGCAAGACCACAAAAAGGGTCAGCCGTCTGAACACGTGAGACTTTGATTCAAATATCTTTCTCAGATGAGCTCTCCAGGATCTTCGGCTGAGAAAAGAAATAAGCAGGGCTGCGAACCGGAAACACTGTTTGTGGAGCAAATGAACGATGCATGTAGCCGACTTCCCTTTTGAAATCAGTAGGTGTCCTGCAGACCCGATCAGCGCAGAGCCTGCAGAAACCAGTAGGGAGCTGATACAACCATCCAGAGGCTAGACATGTGTAATCAAAAGCAGTCTTTGTGTCAGACCGGCAGTCAAAGAGCCATGTCTGCAATGTGAAAAAGAAAGTGTTGTCCCCAGGTACCTATATAACAAGAAGTGGGTTGCTGAGGAATGACAGCAGTTGCTCCAGATTCATGTGTCAAAAATATACCCTGTGCTAAAACGAACATGCAAGTTCTCCTTTTCCCCCATGAAACCATCACTGTGGCATTTTTATTACCAGTTTCAACCTGAGTCATATTCTACTTTCTCAAACCTGATCAGAATAATTATGAGCATTAGTTGTCTGAAATGAAAAATAGATTTCCTGAGTAAAAAAAAGCATAAACAATAATATAGCAAAGAGAGAATGGGAAAAAATGTTCGAATAACTGTTAATTATGTTCAATTGCCAACATAAGTCTTGCATAATGTTTAAATGAAGATAAAGTCTGGGCATTAAATCTGACCTTTATTTTTCATCCAATCATCTGCTAGGTTTTGCGAACTATATGGAAATGAATTAATTTCATATTCAGAAGGAGACCTCTAATGAAAAATGGCTTTATATTCCAAACCTTGTTGCCTTCTGCAGAAGCTGTTTAGTCAATACAGCTGCACATTCTCATCAACACATTTATCAAGCATTAACTGGTGGTCTAACAAAAGAATGAATCAAATATGTGACCAGCGGTGGTTTTTCATCTTTCCTACATGGATTAAATCATTGAACTACAGCTAAGAGAGTGATGTCATTTGATGATGGAAAAAATGATTAATTACAAAATTTGTGATTAAGGATTGCAGCCTTGTATGGGGCAGCACAGTGCTTTGTAAAAGTGTTTACACACCATTTCTTCCCTATTTTGTTCTGTAACAACTGTAACTTTCGGTATACTTTTGGGGAATACATATGAGAGACCAACAATTTGCTGTTTAGACATTTTCCCAGAGGTGTGAATTGAAGACCACTCAGAGGTTCTTCAGCCAGATGTTCCCAGTTCACCCTCACCACTGGTTTGGTATTACCAGGTCTGCCTGGCAGTCTCCCCTACCATCGCATCTGATTCACCACCAGTTGGTAATTGGTTTACAGCTCTGCCCCTCTCTGCACCCGAGTGTCTAAAATGTAATGCTGCAGGTTTGATGATATGATTACAAAATGATCATCATCCTCAGGCCCAAGGTGGTCTGGTACCAAGTACACTTACGGACCACCTTGTGTTTGAACGTGGTGGTTTGTTACATACTGCTTGGGTTCAGATCAGGGAGCTCTTTCCTCCCAATCACACATATCCAGATAACACTGTTATTACCCACATGGGCATTGAAGTCCCCCAGGAGCAAAGCTGAATCCCCAAAGGCAAATCTTCTAGGACACCATCCAGAGACTCCAGGAAGGCCGGGTAATCTGAGCTGCTGTTTGGTGCATAGGTACAGACAATAGTCAGAACCTTCCCTCTTGCAATCTTACCTCCATCTAATCTTTCTTACCTATCTGTAAAATAACAGAATAGGCAGGTAAAATTCTATAAATAGCACACTTATTGTCACTAAAGTAATGCTTATTGCCTCTCTTTTTGCTTCTCCGCTGTTCTGCGCTCAGCCTCATCCTATGCACCTGTTTCATGATCTGTATAAACTCTCTTCAGACAGCAGGACAGTGCTAGAATATCCATCACCTAGAGAGTAGACGTCCACAATATTTCATGTATGTTTCCATGTTTTTGACCTTTACCTTGTTCCACGCATTTTCCTGCCTGGCAACCCCTCTGTCAGACATTTATGCAGCTTTCTGAGTTCTGGGCCACAACCTGCAATTGTATCACAACCATGAGCCATGCCAAGCCCTTTAGATCTGTCTGCCTATCTCATCTCTGATGTCTGGTGTATGATCTAAGCCTGTCTCCTTGGACTCAGCACCAACACTAAGCCATCCTGCCTGGCACCTTCTGCTGTGAGCATCCTGCCCTCAGCACTGCCAGGCTCCTGCTGGCTTCTGCAGAGGCTTCCTGTCTGCACCAGGTTTTTATTAAAAACTCCTCTAACCCGTTCAGCCTGATATCGGGCTGAGCAGGAGGTTACACATTTTTCACCATCTCTAAGTGTAGGTAAAACATGGTTGATTGATTTATTTTTTCCTAAATTCCTCATGTTAATGTTGTTAAAACAAGTCGCTAACTTAGTTGTCTGTGAAAACCTGTGGTTTTAAAGCGTGTTAAACACCAGAGGACATTCAAAGCTCCTTCATACAAAGCAGGCCTGGTGATGAAAATGTTACCAGAGACCAATCCTCGTCCTTAAACCCATTGTGTCCAGTATCATATGAAACTAGAGCGACTAACCTTTCCAACGATGTGTTGCATGTCTTTGTAGCACCATTCCCTAACAAGTAGAATCTGTGTGTAACCGCATCAACAAAGCTATGGGTGCCATGCGCTAATGCTAATACGAACCAAGCTAAACGTACACAACAAGCTACACACCGCATTTCTGGGTTTAACAGGGTTGTGATCTTGAATATTAACTATTTCCAGCAGCTTTATATTACATGTTCTTATAGTTGTAAACAATGTTTTGGTGGATGACATCAGCATCTAGTTTTCTCCCTCTGCTGAGTTCTCCTACTGCTCTCCAATTTGCATTTTTTGTTCTTATTTCATCTTTTAACATTTTGTTCTCTCTCTTTTTTCTCTTCATAGAAGGTACACCTGTTAGCTGTGACATCATCAGGTGAGGCAGATCATCCACTATTACCATCTAACATAGAAAGTACTCCTGGGTCAATGTGAGCTTCTGAGCTTTCTGTGTCTCTGCTCTGTGTAGCATATTTGTAAATATAATATAGTACATTTTAAATCAATGTAAGTGAATAGTGACCAATCGGGTCAATGGGCTAGTTGGATCAGAAACTAGATAAGACTCATGAAGGAGCAGACAGACTGGAAGGTTGCAGTTGCGAGTGCCTTTGTATTTATAGTGTAGACAAATATATACATATTTACAACAGTGAAACATTCAAATGGCCATATAAAATGCGCAAAAGAAAAAACAAAATAAACAGAAAAAAAACATTAATCAATTCTACAATTAATGAACCCACACCCTTCAGTTCATTCACCCCAAGCTGGGGTTGGTTAAAGGTCCCAAGCAAGTTCTTTTAAAGTGCTTGGTGCAGTGCAGGTCCTAACTGACGCAAGTCAGATCAGGGTAGAACAGAATTGTTCGTTGGCTGCAAGGAGCCTCCTACCTAGCCTGGCAGGAGATCAAAAGTCTTCACGCACGCACGGCCAAAGTGCAAATCTTTCTTGGGCTCTAGGCCTGGATCTTCAGCTCGCCATCAAACCTGGCCTGAATAATAAAACAGGACCATTTTCTCAATATATATATTCAAACATTCTAGTGTACACACAAATTCAATAAATGGCACTCTTTGCACTATAAATAATTCCAATTTTCAGTCAATATGCATATTCAATATAAATATAAAGTTCAATATAAATTACATCCATGAAATCCAATAAATACGCACTATATAAATTAGTCAACATGAAATGTAAAGAAAACCTAATATAAACAAGTGCTCAAACAAACATTTAAGGCACCCAATTGTTTACATGTGGTTTGTATAAATCTAAAATGGTCGTCCGTTTGTTTAGCTGCTAAATTACTGAGTATACAACAAACATTGACATCAATGACACTAAGCCACACACAGAAACACTCACCAATTCCAAAGTTTGTCTCACAACAGGTTTTTCTCCCCATCTTATCCTGGCAAAGTAGTTAGCTCCTGCAGCTCTGCTTCTCCCAACATGTCCCTACTTTCCTACTTCCTTACTCCAGCTAATATACCTAGCTGATAGGCTGTGGAAGTACATGTGACCATGATACTTGACAGTGATTGGCTATGAAGTAGTGAGGGGATGGAAGTTCACTTTTACACAGGCTTGATCACTGAGATTTACACCCGGGTTACACCCTCCCCCCTTAAATACATGCAACGCCGGTGCATGCTAAATTATCTGGACACTAGAACATACAGGAGCATCCAAGACAGGCTCTGTGAACATGTCACCATAAGCAGTAGCTAAACTATGCAAAAGAGTTTGCACTACGGAGATTAATGGGTTGCCTAAAGCAGCATACTGAAGACGCTTAATTGGCTGTGGCTGTCGACTAGACCGACGAATTGGCTGTTCAGTTTCTATACTATCACTAGCCTGAGAAGCAGGTATAGGTGCTTCAGTGGAATGTGGTGATGATATGGTCAAGGTTGGTAATGCCTCTACCAGGCCATGGGACTCCAAATCTTCAGATGGGCTCAGCTCAGGAACATGTTCAGGCTCAGGTGAAATTCCTGGGTCTATTTGATCTTCTTCTGAAGGAACTTTTTCCAGGGCTGGATATGGATCCACAGCATCTGCCAGTAGAGACGACTTATCCACATCAAGTGAGGGATTCTTTCTTTCTGTCTTAGGAACTGGAACTCTGTTCATGGGCTGGGTAGGGATTGTACCCTCAACACTGACCTTCACAGTTGGCAAAACTGAAAACCCAGGTAAACTCCACTCCTCATCCTCCTCATCTGGGCTCCCCTCCAGTTCTTCCACTGGTTCCTGGAGGCTGCGGGTCTGAGGCCTACGAGCAGGTGTGGAAACTGGCTGGTCAACTTCGGCCTGAGGAAGAAATCCACAAGGGAGTAGAAGGTCACGGTGCAGAGTTCGGGTCCCTCCAGAGGGATCCATTTCTGGCCTTACAATATACACAGGGAGATCACCCACACGACCAATCACCACATAGATGTTTGTCTCCCACTTGTCCTCCAGTTTATGCTTGCCTCTGAGCCTCACATTTCTGACCAATACTCGATCACCTTCTTCGAGACTGGCTGGTTTCACTCTTTGATCAAAACGGATCTTGTTTCTTCTTGCCATCTTTTCTGCATTTTTGTTAGCTAGCTGAAAACTTTCCTTCAGCCGAGAACGCAAGTTCTGCACATATTGAGAGTGTGATTGAGATGATAAATCTCTGACAGGTAAGTTGAAGGCTATGTCAACAGGAAGTCTTGGACAGCGACCAAACATCAACTCGTATGGAGTAAAACCTGTAACCTCATTTCGAGTGCAATTATAAGCATGAACAAGTGGCTTGACATACTCTTTCCACCTAGTTTTCTGCTCTGGCTCCAATGTACCCAACATGCTGAGCAAAGTCCTATTGAACCTCTCGACAGGGTTCCCACGGGGATGGTATGGCGTGGTGTGAGACTTTTTAATGCCAGCAATGTTGCAGAGCTCTTTAATGAGGTGAGACTCGAAATCAGGCCCTTGGTCCGTGTGCAGGCGCTCAGGAAATCCATAATGCACAACAAAATTCTCCCACAGACATTTTGCAACGGTTTTTGCCTTTTGATTGGCTGTTGGAAAAGCCATAGCATACTTAGTGAAATGGTCTGTGAGGACAAGGATGTTTTTAGTGTTGCTTTTATCAGGTTCAATTGATAGATAATCCATGCACAGAAGCTCCAGTGGCCGACTGGTCTGAATGTTCATCAATGGTGCAGCTCGTTCTGGCAAAGCTTTCCGGCGAATGCAGCGATTGCAGGTTTTAATCTTGGTTTCAACATCTACAGACATGCGTGGCCAGAAAAATCTAGATCTTACAAGGTCAAGTGTTCTTTCAATCCCCATGTGTCCCATATCATCATGAAGGCTTGAAAGGACAACAGAACGACATTCCGCTGGCAACACAAGCTGAAATGATAGGACCTCACCATCCTGCCTTCTTCTATATAGAATGTCATCTTTTAGTTCCAGGCGATTCCATTCTCTCATCACCAGAGGAAGGTCAGGAAGCTCAGCCCTGGCAGTTGGAGGTATTTTCTCTCCTGTTTCAAGCTGATGAATAACTTCTCTCAAAACAGGATCAGCTCTCTGTTTCTCCCTGATGTCATGAAGGGACAGTGATGGAAGCACTGGCAACCCTTGGGACTCATCAATGTACAAATCAGGAAGAACTGTTGGGGTCATACTCATCGTTTCGACCAGAGTAATGTTGTGCTCCAAAGGACCATCAGGCGTTTGGCCTCTCAGCAGGCAGCTGTAAGAAATGGCTCTGACCACATCTGGGGTGAGTTCTGCAGCATCCTCTGCTTCATTCATATGTGCTGTGATGAACTGTTGCACCATAGCCCATTCTCTCTGTGGGTCAGGTGTCTGGGAGTGTGGTCTCCTGGAGAGGGCATCAGCATCTCTGTTTTGGCTGCCCGCACGGTACTGCAATTTAAAGTCATATGTAGACAATGCGGCAAGCCACCGATGACTAGCAGCATCAAGTTTAGCAGAGGTCAAGATATATGTTAGTGGATTGTTATCGGTAACAACAGTAAAACTGGAGCCATAGAGATAGTCATGGAATTTTTCAGTAACGCTCCATTTTAAAGCTAAAAATTCCAATTTATGGGCTGGATACCTTGTTTCACTGGCAGATAACCCACGGCTAGCATATGCTATAACTCGTAGCTTCCCCTCTTGTTCTTGATAGAGAGCAGCTCCAAGGCCAATGGTGCTGGCGTCTGTATGCAGAATGTAAGGTTGACTTGGGTTGGCAAAACCGAGTACTGGGGCTGTCGTCAACCTGTCAATCAATGTATCAAAAGCAGATTGACACTGTGCAGTCCACTTTTCTTTAAAAGGTTTCTTTGCATCATGGCTTTTCATTGTGATGGTTGCTTTGCTGTCACGCTTGCGGGCAGGAGGGTACCCTTTTGTCAGGTCATTTAAAGGTTTAGCAATAGCAGCGTAGCCATTAATGAACCTGCGGTAATACCCTGCAAAGCCAAGAAATGATCGCAGTTCTTTTAAAGTTTGAGGAACTGGCCAGGATTTTAAGGCACTAATCTTTTCTGGATCTGTTTCAACCCCATATTCAGAAACTATGTGGCCTAAATAACGCACAGAAGTTTGGAAAAACTTACATTTCTGTGGTGATAATTTAAGACCATAATCTCTGAGTCGATGCAACACTCTTATCAACCTACTCTCATGTTCTTCTAGGGTGTCAGAGAAGATAATCAAATCATCCAAGAAGACCAAAACTTCTTTTAAATGCAAGTCACCCATGCACTTCTCCATAAGACGCTGGAAAGTACTGGGTGCATTAGTCACACCTTGGGGCATTCTATTGAATTCCCAAAACCCAAGTGGGGTCACAAATGCAGTTTTGGGCTTATCACCTTCTTCCATTTCTATCTGATAGTATCCTGACTTCAGATCAAGAACACTGAACCAACGTGAACCAGTGAGAGCTGAAAATGACTCTTCCAAATTTGGTAATGCATAAGCATCCTTTACCGTTTGTAGGTTCAACTTCCTATAATCTATACAAAGCCGGACATCCCCATTCTTCTTCCGAACGACTACAATCGGTGACGAGAATGGTGACTCTGATTCTCTTATTACTCCTGTCTCCAGAAGATCTCGCAAATGATTGCGAACAGCCTCAATATCATTTGGATGGATAGGGCGAGCACGATGTTTAAATGGAGTCTCATCATGAAGATGGATGTGATGCTTCACCCGGTCAGTACATCCAAAGTCAAGGTCATGATGGGAAAACACTTCTGGTATCTCTTTGAGCTTAGCAATAACTCGTTCTTTCCAATCAGGAGGAATCGGAGAATTTCCAAATTCAAACTGGAGATCAACTTTGTCAGTGTTCCTGAGCTGTGCCTTACAGCAGGAAACCTCAGCCAGAAGCTGTGGTGATACTGTGACTTCTGCAATAATAGCAGGTGGTGACAATATTATGCTCTGTTTTGACTCATTTGTGATAACCACTGGGATCTTATGAAGTGTATGATTGGGCAATGACACCAGACAATTTTTCACACACAATCCTCCCGGCAAGGAAGTGGATGGCTGCTCAACTAATGCCCAACTGCTAACTGGCAGCAAACTGGTACAGGCATAGCCTTCCAGAACCATAGTATGGCCTGCTGGAAAAACAACAGGTGCCTGACTGTCAAGTGCTACATCACATACACTGGGCTCTTGGGTCTGCTGGTGACGTAACTGAAGAAGCTGGAGAACTGCTTTGTAGCCATGCTTGGCTGGTCTAAAGCTAACACTTTCATCTTTCAGGCGTTTGTCATATAATGAATCAAGAGTGTTCATTCCAATCAGAACTTGGGACTGAGTTCCACTTTTAACATCTGGAACCACAAGTGCCAGTGTACAAACATCCAAATCTGTGCCAATAAACTCCTTAGGAAAAACTACTGTCATTTCTATATAACCCAAGTATGGGACAGCTTGGCCTGCAGCTCCCTCTACTTGTAACAGATCATTTAATGGTTTCACAGGTTGATGAGAAAAATACTGATTGTAAAATGAAACTGGTATTGTGGTAACTTGTGATCCTGTATCTAACAGACATTGAACTTGCTGACCAGCTATTGTTACTTGACCAGTACATTTTGAGCCAATCAACCCTCGTGGTAATTCTGTAGCCTCAGAAGTTACATGAGACAGATTGGTGCATCTTATCGGTGTCTGCTTGGTGGGACTTTGCTGGTCCTCTACAGTTCCCGTTTGCCCCTCAACGAGAACCTGTCTCAGTTTAACGACAGGGCACTATGAGAGTTCATTTTCTGCCACTTCTTCTGCTTTTCCATTAATTGCTTCTTCTTAGCAGCAACTAGTGAAGGATTAGGAGGATTGTCACATTTAGGTTTTATATGTCCATCTTCCCCGCAGTTGTAGCAGTAACCTGGCTTGGGTGGTAAATTTGCATTTTTATGAGAGGGTTGAGATGCACATTTACTAGTCTGTGGGGGCTGACTGAACTTGGCAACACGCATAGATTTTGGAAAAACAGACTGTTTCTGGCCAGACTGAGCAGTTGTAAGAGCAACTAACTGTTGCTGTACATCAGCTAACTGCTTGGCAAGTTGTTGGGTGATGATAGTCAAATCATCATAAGCACTTTTTTCTTCAACTGATGCATAAGCATGATGTGAATGCACACTAGCTCTGGATTTACTGGAACCAAGGTGCTGTTTCATACGCTGAGCTTTAGCAGCTTCTCTGTCTTCTTCTGTTCTTAACAACAACAACAGTTCAGCAAAAGACGGTGGTTTTGACTTGCGTTGCTTAAGTTGGAGCTCAGAGATTAAGGTGTTATCCCAACAACCACGACAGAATTGATTCAGCAAATGTTTTTCAAAATCAGCAACCGATACTCCACCCCTCCGTACAGCATGGTTCAAAGTCACTTGCAGGCGTTGTAAATAAACTGATGGTTTTTCACCTGCGTCTTGAAACTGCTCCATAAATTTTGCATACAGTTCATCACCATCTTGGACTGTTCCATAGGCAGAGTCAAGGATTTTGAGGTAACTTGAAGGAGGTGCATCTGGTTGAAGATGTTTAACCATGTCTGCAGCTGGTGGTAGTAGACTGTCAAATATCCTTCTAGAACGGTGTAGTTCCGACACGGCAGGATCCTTTAACAGAAGGTCAACGCCAGATCGCCAAGCTTCATAATCCATTTCATGTTGTGGTCTCGGAGTTCGACCAGAAAATGATTTAAGTTTTAATGAGGACATGTGCATTGCATTATCATCACTTTTCATGATATGCTCAACCACATACCTCTGCACTCCAGGTGGGTTGATATCTGAGAAAGACATAGCTGGCAAGGGTCCGGAAGGTCGTGATGTGTAGTGGGCTGTAGGATCAGGTTGGACGTGTGGTAGCTCCCCATCATCTGCAGTGACATCTTTTGGTTTGAGATGAATCACACCCTTGGTTGCCATCTGTGATGTACTTGGAGCAGCCATAGCCAAATCATCTTCATCTGGAGGCGTCTTCAAGAAAGAAGGTGCTGGACAAAGTTCAGTAATGGACTGGCCCAGTAGAGACACTACACTCTTGAGGACATCTGTGTAATTCTGACCTGTAAGCTTAGCCATGTGTTTCATTTCATTCAGGTAAGTTTGAGTTTTTATTTTAGTTTCTAACTCAGAGCAAACCACTGACAGTTCTTCGATTTCATAAGTAACTTTGGTTTGACAAATATACACGTACGGCAAGATTTCACGCAACCCCTCTAACGCACTCCCTGACGCAAACTCAAAAATTATGCAGTTATGAAAATCTGAGTCAGAATCAGTTATAATTTCAGACTTTTCCATTAATCCGTAACCTGTTAGAAAATCAGCTACTTCATTATCAGTTTCTGTGTTCGTTGCATATTTAATCAACACTGCATTAGGTATTTTAACCCCGTATTTCACAAAGACGTCCATAGTAGCAACAAAATAGCAAACTGCAATACTTCAGCTCTGTACAAACTCCTCCTGGCTAGCTCGCCATAAATTAATGTAGCATATTTGTAAATATACTATAGTACATTTTAAATCAATGTAAGTGAATAGTGACCAATCGGGTCAATGGGCTAGTTGGATCAGAAACTAGATAAGACTCATGAAGGAGCAGACAGACTGGAAGGTTGCAGTTGCGAGTGCCTTTGTATTTATAGTGTAGACAAATATATACATATTTACAACAGTGAAACATTCAAATGGCCATATAAAATGCGCAAAAGAAAAAACAAAATAAACAGAAAAAAAACATTAATCAATTCTACAATTAATGAACCCACACCCTTCAGTTCATTCACCCCAAGCTGGGGTTGGTTAAAGGTCCCAAGCAAGTTCTTTTAAAGTGCTTGGTGCAGTGCAGGTCCTAACTGACGCAAGTCAGATCAGGGTAGAACAGAATTGTTCGTTGGCTGCAAGGAGCCTCCTACTAGCCTGGCAGGAGATCAAAAGTCTTCATGCACGCACGGCAAAGTGCAAATCTTTCTTGGGCTCTAGGCCTGGATCTTCAGCTCGCCATCAAACCTGGCCTGAATAATAAAACAGGACCATTTTCTCAATATATATATTCAAACATTCTAGTGTGCACACACAAATTCAATAAATGGCACTCTTTGCACTATAAATAATTCCAATTTTCAGTCAATATGCATATTCAATATAAATATAAAGTTCAATATAAATTACATCCATGAAATCCAATAAATACGCACTATATAAATTAGTCAACATGAAATGTAAAGAAAACCTAATATAAACAAGTGCTCAAACAAACATTTAAGGCACCCAATTGTTTACATGTGGTTTGTATAAATCTAAAATGGTCGTCCGTTTGTTTAGCTGCTAAATTACTGAGTATACAACAAACATTGACATCAATGACACTAAGCCACACACAGAAACACTCACCAATTCCAAAGTTTGTCTCACAACAGGTTTTTCTCCCCATCTTATCCTGGCAAAGTAGTTAGCTCCTGCAGCTCTGCTTCTCCCAACATGTCCCTACTTTCCTACTTCCTTACTCCAGCTAATATACCTAGCTGATAGGCTGTGGAAGTACATGTGACCATGATACTTGACAGTGATTGGCTATGAAGTAGTGAGGGGATGGAAGTTCACTTTTACACAGGCTTGATCACTGAGATTTACACCCGGGTTACATCTGTCTTCTCTAACATAGAAAGTACTCCTTGGTCAATGTGAGCTTCTGTGCTTTCTGTGTCTCTGCTCTGTCTTCTCTACCATAGAAAGTACTCCTGGGTCAATGTGAGCTTCTGTGCTTTCTGTGTCTCTGCTCTGTCTTCTCTAAGCCCCAGTGGGTGGAGGCAGATGAGCGTTCACACTGAGCCTGGTTCTGGTTCTGCTGGAGGTTCTCCTCCCTGTTAAAGGGGAGTTTTCCTCTCCACTGTCGCTTCATGCATGCTCAGTATGAGGGATTGCTGCAAAGCCATCAACAATGCAGACGACTGTCCACTGTGGCTCTACGCTCTTTCAGGAGGAGTGAATGCTGCTTGGAGAGACTTGATGCAACCTGCTGGGTTTCCTTAGAGAGGAAACTTTCTCACCAACCTGGAGGATCTGATGGAGTCTGACTTATTAAAGAGCCTTGAGATGACGTGTATCAGGAATTTGCGCTATATAAATAAAATTGTATTGAATTTAATTGTTTTGTAGAACATGCCATGCCTCACCCCTTCTCCAGAACAAAGAGGCTGCAGGCAAGTTTATGTGGGAATGAATTGAAGATAGCTTGACTACTGTTTTGGAGTTTTGTCTTCTATTGCTTACTTTTCCATTGATAATTCTTTTTACATATGTTTTTATTTTTTTGTGAAGTCTTTTTTTAAATAAAATTGTTATAGTTGGATAGAATTGAGCTCATTTGTCTTCATTTTATTGATTTTATGGTGTGTAATGGTGTATTTTAATGATACATTGGGTAAATGTTACGAGCCAAGCCTATGCCAAATGCAGAAGCAGTCCTACAACAGAAATAAGCACTTGTATTTAACCAAATTCCCTTTTATAAGGTGTAAAACTTATTTGGTACCATTTGGGGCTACAATGTGGCAAAATTACAGCGCCGCCTGGCACACTGCGCTCTAAAACCTTTGTGGTACAAATATATTTCAACTGATTCAGTCCGGGATTTGCAGCATTTATAGACAAGATGTGGATCTATTAAACCAGGGGTGACTCCTAGGTTTTCAAAATAATTTTCATGGTCTTTTGTGATGTTTATTTACACACAGGCTTAAAATGTTTTCTATTTTCCTTTGGTTAACCACCAATAAATCAGGCATAGTAACAGCTGCAATAGTGGTTTCAATAGCAAAATAATTGTTTTTCTTACTTTTGTAAAGATACCAACATTTTGCATTCAGACTGTGGAGTTGTACTGGGTTATTATCAAGTATGTAATTCAGGCAGAAGTTTCTACTAAACCGCTCTACGCTTAAGTGTTCTGTTATTAACAACATGGATATACACAGATAGGCTCACTCAATGGATTGGAAATGTTTGCATTTAAATGAACAGCTCGATTTGGATATGTTGTCTGCCTCTGTCTGCCACTAAATGTGGACTAAAATGTTCATGTTTTAGGTCAGTTATAATTGCCAAAATGATTTCTTTTTACTAAATGCCAAAATGATGAGAGACTTAAATTTAATGAGCTTTTTATATTCTTTTTCAATTTCAGAAATCCTTCTTATTTGGTAGTTTTCATTTATTCTGTAATTTCCCTCTGGGATAATTGAAGTATTTCTGATTCTGATTCTGAATTAAACTGTCCAACTTGGATCAAGTTTCTTTGGTATTGTCCCACAAGCTTCATAATATTGCGGATGAAGCAGCAACACAAGTATAGCTGACTGCCTGAACAAGCACTCATCTTTGCTTTCCTAGAAGGTTTAAAAGGATAGCATTCATTATTCCGGTAATTAGTGAAAACAAACAATTTAGTTAATCTGACTGAAATATGAAGGGTTTAATCTAATTTCGAGGCAGGGAAGGAATGGTCATGTGGCTTTTTATACACTTTATGTAAACATCTGGTTTGCATTGCTGTTTGCAGAAATCTTCGGGAACTGTTTTGCGTTACCGACAAACTCTGGCACTCACATTCCTGTTGATTACATAATGCAGTTTGGATTTCAGCTGACTCTGTAGGTCATGTTTCTATTGTGTCATCTCTAGCCTGAAGTTTAGAAAGCCAAGCCTGGGTCACAACATGTAAGCATCTGCAGCTTTGTTCAACACCATGGCATCTGTACCAAGATAGCCAGAAGCTCCTGCGTTGCATATAAACCACTGAGACACACAGAATGACCTGAAGGACATTAGAAGAAAGAAACCCAAACTCATTCTCATGAATCTCATTTTCTCCATTCTTTTATCACTCAATTAAGGCTGTGTCTCTGTGAGATGCTGCATAAAGTTCCCCATCCTCTTGTTCTCTCCCCCTTTCTTCTCTTGTTATCTTTGTTTTTTTTCCTCTCTTGTCATCTCCTCTCCCAGCTCTCTCTGTCTAATAATTTATCAGCTGTCTTCTTTTTTTCTATCCTTCTTTCAGTGCCAAAACCTTTTCCACTCACTCTGATCTTCCTCACTCACATCATCATTCTATGGTCCAGAATTTGCTTCCACTGAACAGAATCCTGTAAACTCAGTTCCTGTTAATATCATATATTTTGTTATACGTGTTTATTCCGGACCAAACAAAGTTGCCATCAGGCTACCCTAGCATGTTCTGTTGTATTCTATTTTTTTCTAAAAACCTAAGCCAGTAAAGTGAGTGTTGGAGTCCATGCTCGCTGTGGCCTTATTCTACAAACACGTTGTCTCGGAAGTCAGATCTCTGAGAATGATAAACATGAACTGTGTTAAAGTGTTCTGGTTATAAGTTGTAAAACAGTGTGTTTGTCATTTTGTTAGGTTCTGAACTCTATTAGGAATGAAACCCAATAAGGACGCATTTATCACAATTTAATGCATTTAAACACAAACAACTTGCCTGTAGCTGTAACTTTCACAATATTCATATCTATAGTAAGTGTTCCAAGTTCTTGTCCTTTTTGTTGGAGCAGCATCAGAGCTACAGTAAATCACAAAGTGACATTATAAAGTGTATCATCTAAACAGCAGTGGAGCTTTCATAGCTGGAGAAAAAATGTGTACCAGGCTGCTGGTTCTGCTTGTTACATACCATTTATCTGATGGCAGCTGTTCACAGAGCAGGTGTGAAGAGGCTTGATTGGCTCAACTTCATCAGGTGATTCATCATCAACTTTATTTCAGACACAAATTGGTCCATATTAAAAAACAGACAAACAGAACAGCAATAAAACACACAAAAACGACAATGTTCATCCATTCCCATACAAGCTCAGGCGCCAGCGTTTCCACAGACTAGAAAATAATCTAACTGAACTTCTTACAGGGTTGGTCAGAATATCAATGATGCCATTTACATATTTTTTTAGCCTACGCATACATCTGTTCAGGAGGTTTCAAAGCACAGCAGCACCAGTTGGTACATCGCCATTCACAAACATTTGACTGGCGCTCCTCCATGGCAGCACCTTAAGAAGCATTCTCATGCCAACATTGTATGCCACCTGAAGTTTGTGCATGCTGCTTTTTCTGCAATGGTGCCACAGGTGGGCAGTATACATCTGAGTACAATATGCTTTTAAAAGTGCTGTTTTGACTGATGCTGAGCACACAGAGTACTTACAAATAAGCATATTAGCTTATGCATATTGCCTATAATGCTGCCTGTAAATGTCTCTATCATCAGACAGGTCAGCAGTGATGTAATGTTCCAAGTTTTTCACCTCATCACATAGTTTGAGAATGCTGTCCGACAGAGTGAAGTCAGGAAAACATCATTTAGAGTACTCTTTACTCCTGATAGTCATAATGTTGCTCTTTGTCGCATTGTATTTAATATCAAAGTCTATACCGTACTGAGAGAAAACCCTTAACAGCAGACCAGCACTAAATAGACAGAAAATCACAAGATCATCCGCATACATCAGGTGGTTGATGGCTGTATTGCCGACCCGACAGCCTGTCCTACACTAATTCAACAACTTAGATAAATCATCAATATACACGTTAAAAGGGCAAGGCAAGAGAATGTTGCCCTGTCTGATGCCATTTCTCACATAACAGGAAGATGAGACAGAGTTTCTCCATTTCACATCCATAGACTGGTGAGCATACCAATACGCTAAAATTCTCAATAAATATTTCGGAATGCCTCTATTGTGCAGTTTCTGAAAAAATTGTTAATGATTAACATAATCAAATGCTTTTGAGGCATCAATAAAACACATAAAAATGGTGGTATTATACCTGATGTATACCTGTGCCAGGTTTTAGCTTGAAGCCAAACTGGTTGTCAGATGTCAGAGTAAACTTCTTAGTTGTATTTATTATAGCGCTGTCCAAGACCTTTGATACAGTGCTGGCCAGAGCTGTGGATGGTTATTGTTGCTATTGATTTTGCCAGCCTTATCTTTTTACAATAGGCCCTAAAATCACAGACAATATGGAGTTTGGTAATATGCCATTAATTCAAAACCCAGTAAAACAAATGCATAATAAAGGCAAAACAATTCTGCTTGCAAATTTTAATGCTCAGCAGATTATTATTCAGATTTATGACACCATCACTGACTTCTTGTGTAGGCATAGTCACATCTTCATGGTTGTCTATGTTGTCCATCAAAAATGTATTACATTTAATACAATTAAACATCCATCCATCCATCCATTTTCTAACATGTCTATTGTTGTGGGGTCGAGAGGGGTGCTGGTGCCCATCTCCAGCTGTCAAGGGGCGAGAGGCATGATTTAGTTTTTTTTTTTGTTTTGCTTTGGACGTTTCTGACTTTTCCCATCAGCCTGTCACCTTTCAGCCACTATCCAATCAGCTCAGCCACCAGTCAATATCTATCATCTATATGTGGCTGGTAATTCTTCTGAGAGCATCACAGCTCAATAAACCTGTATGAACATCACCTGTGTGGTGTTTACACAGCTCTGTGTGGTGTTCAAAGCAGATCAAACTGTGTGCTTCCTACTACCTGTTGCCAGTTGTCTACCTCATTTGGGTCTGGCCAGCACGCTGCACAGACCGTATCCCTGTGTCGTGCCTCTCTACTGACATGAACACGCTGAAACTGTTTGACTTCATACAAAAAAGACCATCATCTCCCATTTTGTGTAGCATTAAAAGATATAGGATACTGTAAACCCATCATAAAGATTTAAAACATTTAGTCTTTAACTTATTTGTTTTCAACTGTTCTCATTAGCTAAGGGGTTCATCCTGTAACCAGTGGGTTGCTGGTTCGAACCCCACCGACCGTCTCAGTCGTGGTGTCCTTGGCCAATACTCTTCACCCGCTTTCCCTGCTGGTCAGAGGCCAATTGTATAGCAGACTCCCTTCAGGTAGCTGTTTTGTGTAGTTGTGGTGTAGCTGTGGCAACAAACTACACTTGTAGCCACAGCCATGTGTGAATGGGTGCATGAATAGGTGAATAACTGAATGTAGTATAAAGCGCTTTGGGGTCCCTGGACTTGATGAAGCGCTATACAAGTGCAGGCTATTTACCATTTATCAGCTAATTAATTCTACTTGTGTTATTATATTTTAATTTCCATCAACATCCCAGTTTCTACAATTGCTTAATCCTAATCTTCTGTTCTTTCCCCTCCCAACACCTCTCAGCTTTACTCCTACCTTTTCCTCCAATAGGTTACAGTCTTGGTTAATAATTGACTCTAGCTGTCATGGTGTGCTGACAAAAAAAAAAACAGCAGGGCTATTAAAATTTTCCTTTTTCCTCCTTCAGTTTACACAGTTGATGGTAAAATAAAGGTTAAATTAAAATGTATTTAAATCTATTTGTTACAAACAAAGACAACTTTCCAAATATGTTTTTTCTTCTTTACTCATACATTTTCTTGTCATGTTTCCTTTTGTTACTCGCTTTGCTGTCAATCTCATCCAAGTGACGCTTTAGCTGAAGTTTGATTTAATTCATTAATTCATTACAAGTAGGCACTTTAGGGTTAGTGCAAAGTTCAAGAAAATGCTACAACTACCTTTTTGAGTATATTAATGCGTAATTTCTCCTGTCTGACTTCGTCCTCAGTCTATCCTGTGTGTAGTTTCCTGTTGTGAGTGACCCTAACGAACTCATTCTGTCTGGCCTGTTTATAATGTATGTGTCTTATGTTTCTTTTATTTTAAATTTAATGTTAACATCAACATGTCCAAGGACTATAGATGGAAATTAGCCAGTGGCTCTAATCTGGCATGTTTACATATTATATGTATGTTCAATAATATGTACAGATTCACCTGACACAAAATGATAATTAATGAATGACCATCTCATTCCATTTGACATAAATCATCTAGTCAGTTTAACTTGTGGCTAAACTGAAGAGAATATGCAAACTGAGAGGAGCCAAGTCTTCCAGGGCCAGCATCCTCAAACATTCAGATGTGTCTCTGGTCTAACACACCTGAATCAAATGACTAGATTAGCTCCTCAGTGTGCATTCCGGTTCCTGCTAATGACTTAATCATTTCATTCAGGTGTGTTGAAGCAGAGACATCTATAAGTTGTGGGACTTCTGCCCTCAGGGACTGGAGTTTGACACCTGTGCTATGGATGATTGAGAGGAACGATCCAATATCCATCTTTCCATGTGCTCCAGCCTTAAGAGAGGAGAATAAGTGCAGTCCTGTTGGCAAAAGGGGGCTGTACAGTGTATTAACAGCAGTTTTATAATTGTGACACCAATGATCGCTTAAAATCAATTGTTTTTTTATCTTTCAGAAAAACAATTCTCAAGTTTAAAGTAGGATTAAGTGTGAGATTATGACAAATGAATGTAAACTATATTTATTTTCCAGCTTCATGCATACCTCTGATGATTGTGGAAATAAATCACATCTTAATGTTGAGAAGAACCCAAACGCAGGACAGACAGTGGCAGGTGCATGGTGGCGAGAAATATTTGACAATAAAAACAAGAACTTAGAGAACTGAAAGGAGGAGAACAAGACAATAATACAGATATGGACAATGAAGTCAAGAGCTTAAATATTTAGGTTGTGTAATGAGTTAAATGGAAACCAGGTGTGAATTGAGATGGATGCAGAAAAGCTGCCGGAGCATCTTAGCAGGAAGCTGAGGGAAGGTAATCAATTAACACAAAGAGAAGACGGGGGGTGAAGTAAAACACAACACAAACTCCAAACTAAAAAGAACACAAAAATAACAGTCTAAACCCCAAATGCACTGAAACACATTAAAATAATCCAAATACAAGAGATTCTCAAAAAGGATCAATACAAAATTGAGCAATTACTGCATTTGCCTGTTTGGAAAGTTAATAAACCTCCATCATTAAAGCTATAGTTGGTAATCCTGTTCAGAAACACTTTTTGTTATACTGAGTAAAATGGTCCTTCCATCCTGAAAGTAGTAAATAAATTATGTCTTCAGAAAAAGTTGGAGCTGCAGGCCTGTAAAAACTCTGACCAATCATTGCCCTTCACCCCCCCTCTGTCCCTCAGGTTCTGGGCGTATCTCCTTATCTACTGGTTGTCCCACATGACGATCATTCTGTGTGCTCATTTCTTGTTAGCTTCCACTTTCTGACTGCACACTTCTAGTGTTTATGTATCCGGTTAGCTTACAGTTAGCTTAGCAGTTAGCTTCAGTGTTAGCCTTCATTGTAAATGGCTGAGAGTCACAAGAAGTGAACTACGTTCATGTTTATGGGAAGAGGAAGTCTTCAGTAGAAAGAAATAAGACCAGAGTGGATTTGGGAGATTTTTTTCACACAATCCCCCTGAGTAGCAAAAGAACAGGTAAGACGGTCTTATGCATGCACAGTTATTTAAAAAGGGACTTGGGGAAACTTCTGTAAAATCGCTGACTCTAGCTTAAAGCTTCATCATAATGCTGCTTTAATGTTACAGAACTACAGCTATGCCAGACACATTCGGTTCTTTTGTTAAAATTTAGTAGGAGGTGTCAGTTTTTCACATATTACAGATGAAAACTGTAATATGTGAAAACATCTGAGGCCCCTTTGTTTAAAAAACAACCAGGGATAGTAAACGACGTCCAACGTCTTTTTGTTTCTCATTTGTCCAACGCTTTATTTTTTTCAGCTGTTTTCCAGCTTTTTCATCTAACTGCTTCTTGTTTTCTTCTCCATCCCTCCCAGTTGGCTTCATTTCCTTCCTGTTGTTTGCCACATGTCAGAGCAGCATCATGCCAACATGCACACAGATATTCACACACATCCAATAAGCCAGATGAAGATGCACTGACTCCACCATTCATACACACTTCCCCCACAGTTCAGGGAGAGGCGTAACAGCACTAATCTGTCACGCTCTGTCTCTCCAATTCATTACCAACACTATAATCCAGCACACCTCCGATGTGATCAGCCTCCAATTAGAAATCCATCAAGCACAAGGTGCGTTTAATTGCCTTGTCTGAGACGCACTTCCCAAGCCGCCACCTTCCTACCGCCCCTCTCCTCACTCTGCCTGCCTCCCTCCCCCGCTCACAGCCACCAGGATGTAATTTTACGTTGACAATAATGTTTATCCATCAGATGTTTCTACTGAAGATTCAGACCTGAGTTCCCCACAAATTAGCTCATTGATTGAGGCAGAGACAAGCAGCTGCATAATTGACTCCATAGTTCAAGTCATTGGTGAGATGCAGGACATCTGTGTTCCCATTACACAGAGCATTTTGTTCACCCACAAACAGGAAGAGCTGGAGCCATTCATAACATAATATTAATAAAATAATTTGTAATTGCCCTTTTCTTCTTTTGTAGTGTTAAAAAGTGTATCGATTAAAACAGCTTCATGTTCCTGATTCTGTGATGCAGACATATTGGTTGTGACATCAGTCAATGAACACTGAAGTTCGGCTGACTTTTCTTCTGCTAAATAACTTCTAAGTGACTCCTCCTTAAAAGGCCGTGCTCATGAAGCAGTGCATGTGCAATCCACCAAGATGATATCTGTAATGACCCGTAAGTCAGCTTTTGACACGTCGTCTTTGCTCTGCCAGCCATCAACTGTGCAGGAGGCGTCTAACTTACTTCTGTCCAGACAAGTGAACCAGAAGGAACATTTGATGTCAGAAGGGCTCATGTGGGCTCGCCCTAAGGTCCACACACACACACACACACACACACACACACACACACACACACACACACACACACACACACACACACACCAGTAAGTATGTTAGAAATGTGCTGGAAAGGTCCTGGCAGGTGAAGTATTGGAGTTGTTCTCCCAGAAGACTTCCCCCTTTCTGGAAATTACATGAAACGTTGATGAATGAATGCGTGCTGGGGTAAAGTAGACAGTGGGTTTGGGGTTAAACTGCATATGAATGCCAAAGATAATGATTAATATGTGACAGTATTTATCCATAACCCAAGGATAAAGAGATGAATCAGTAAGGCCTTGAAAATTGCAATGCACTGATCCTTTTTAACAAAAAAAATAAATAAACACTCCTCCAGCAATACGTTAACATCTCTGTCATCATTGCTTGTCAATCAAGTTGTAAAATTACTATAAACTGCAGTTGATCCTCCAGATTTAGACCCAAAGAGCAAATGTGCAAATCCCATTTTTATCTTTCTCTATATGTTCTCAAACAAGGGAAGCTTAATAGAATTTTCAAAGGTTCTTAAAGAGGTCAGAGCGATCGCAAAGAGCTTTGTAATTGCTTACCACAGAAAGCACAGCTTATACATTAGACTATTTGCTGCAGTATGTATCGGTGATGGTGACCCCAGTCACACTCAAGTCGAATTCCTGACCCTAAAAGTCTTCGGACTCAACTTAGACGAGTGCCCTTAAGATGAGAGACTTGACCTGGACTTGTGGTCTGAGACTTTTAGTTACAGTTTGTTGTCTCATCTACTGAAGAATAAATAAATGCTGCTCTGTGAGCTACAGACTGCAGCTGCTACATGTTTTACTGTGAATGGATTAGCTTTGTTATTAGCCAGTGATGTTGGTGGAGTATTATTTCTTCATGCTGGCCATAGTGTCATAATAATGACCACATAAGTGTCTCTTTCCTGAATGCTGTATTAGAAGATTTACATCTATCCATTTTCTTACTCGCTTTATCCCTCATGGGGTCACGAGGGGTGCTGGTGCTTTCTCCAGCATTTAGAAGATTTACATTTCAGAACAAAATTAATGTAATTTACATTCAACATGTGGTTGCTGCTAAGATAGCTGCAACATTACAAAGACACACCTGACTGGGAATATCAAAATAAAAACACTTCCTGTTCAGTTTATTTACAAGTTTAACACTCATTTATTTACTGATCAAAATGTTACCGATTCATGTTTTAACTTATACCTTAAATTTGATCATCTTTACTATTTAGAATCGAGAACAAAGGTTTTAAATGTAGGTCTATGTTTATTTTGCCATTATTATTAAAGATTATCCAACTCAGAGTGAAAAGGAGTCTTATTATTATTTTGAGCCTTATTAAATTTACATTGTATAATTATTTGCCTTGTCTGGTATAATATTGTTTTAGCAAGATGCCCAAGACACATCTGTTTCCTTGTACTGAGCTTTTATTGCACAAAATAGTCCAAAGGGTAGATTAATTACAACAAAAACTATACCACCTCATTTCCCATGAGATTTTCTTTACCATCATCAGAAGTGATCAAATCACAAAGTTGCCCGTGTTAACAACCAGCTGCATCATTATCGGACTATAACTGTTGACCTAAACCAACCTTTTAACAAGAGCTGAGTGCAGCAGAGGTGTATACCCAGGAGGAAATCAATAAAATGCTTGGCTTATTGGTTTAGCTTGGTGAGAGAAAGGCGGTCCGGGGTTGTTTCTGCTGGGGCAGTTAAGCTTTCTGTGAGCATCATCCTCACAACATGCTAAAGAAGCAGAAAAGAGTATCCCATGTTATTAAAAACATTTAATTTATTCACAATATTGGTGACGGCTTATCCAATTACCATAAGAGCAGGAGTGCTGCCCAGTTAAATCCATTAATTCATGATACCATAATACCATCTGGTCAGGTCCCAGTCAGTCCTGCAGGCTACAATAAGCTCATTAGCATCTAAAGCTGCTGTAATCTCGACACATACGGATATTTAACTAAAGCTCAACAAATTTTGCATACCTTTCCTGGAAATGTTTCCGCTCCGCATTAATCCAATCAGCTCCTAAAATAATACCAGGCCTTTTTTTAATCTATAAGAAAATTCAACACACTGTAGAAAAATGCAATTTTACAGGATTAGACCGAGACTGTGCATGACGAAGGATTTTAATTTATACCTTAAGGCTTTCATTTGTTGCTGTTGGTTTAAAAAAGTATATCTTCACAAATAACTGTTATCCTACGATTTTTCTCATGGTTTTAACAACATATTGGCATATTATGGGGATTTTTTAGAGAGACATTTTTACAGAAAGCATTACAGGTATGAGTAAAATCTAGATTGAAATTTATGAAATTATTTTCATGTGGATTCACAAACATATTTCTGCTTTTTAAATCTGTTTATCCTGACTTTTGTGCCTTCAACTGACATTTGACTCTTTAGCGACTGATTTATTTTTCTATTGTGTAATAAATATGCCTCAGAAAGAGACAATAATATTTCCACTGGCAGCACGGAGCTCATTTAAAGAACTTAACCAAAGGAATTTCAATATGCCGTATTAAAGATTGTGACTAAAACTCTTAAGAGAATGCACTTTTCAAGAAAAGAGCATTGATGATCAATGATTTTATGTTTAAAAGGGGAGGTAACATAATGCCGTATGGCTTGCTACATTGTAGAAATTAATTAAAAGCTTCATAAATGATGGCTCAATTTGATGAACAAATACATTCCTGTGAATTAAAAAATATGCAATTAAAAGTATTTTTTACTCTGTGAAGACTGATATTGATCAGGCTTTTTATGTCCAGCAACTTTTATTTTTGTGCCTGGTCCAACACGCCTGAATTACAGCAATCAGTGAAGTCCTGCTTAATGACTTAATTATCTGATTCAGGGATGATGAAACAAAGATATTTCTAGAAGTTAAAGGACACAAAAACCGAGGACTGGAGTTTAATACCTGTTATTAAAAAGCGGATGACAAAAAAAAAGCTACACGATGGCACAGCTGCTAGCACTGTTGACTTAAAGTAAGAAGCCTGGACTCAAATCCGTCCCTGAACTCTTTCTGCATTGACTTTACTTCTTCACCCTCTCCTGGTACTCTGGCTTCCTGCCACAGTTTGTGAACTGCTCTATCTGAATTGCCCTCAGGTACGACTATGTGTGCCTTTTTGTCCTGAGTGTCCCTCTGATGTCTGAGGTGAGCCAGTCCAGTGGGAAGGCTCGACAGACAGATGTGTGAGAAAAAGAGGGATCGTTTGTGGAGAGAAGACTTGATGAGCAGAAGGTGTAGGAGAGTGAAATTATGCGTCTCCATACTTTCCTTCTTGAAATCCTCTCTGGTTTTCTGCAGGATCCCAGAGTTATAACTGTAACATACCATTGCTTTGGCCAATGGATACAAACAGTTAAAGATTCTGAGTGATAACTGGGGTGATATTGACAGAGAACAGGTTGAACTTAAAGAGTCAGGGTTAAAAAATAAAATAAAATTAAATACAAGTTACACAGTGTGAAAGAAACCTACCAGTTTACTGCATGACAATAAATCTAAAGCCACAAAGGCAGCCATTCTGACTTTTAGTAACCTTCAAACTTTTGCAGAATGCCAAGACAAATTTCCTGACTCAGCTAATGTGAAGGTGATAGTGTTGCAGTGAGTGGAGCTGCCACCCTGCACCAGGTTTAAAATGCATTAAAGTTAGCAAACTCAGGTATTCAGTTCAACTAGATGTATATTTAACTTATTGTTTAAGCAAAAAATAAAGCTGTTTTTAGTTTAGCCTGGTGGATGTAACATTAGTTCATACATAATTAGGTAAAACAAGGACACATTGTCCTCTAAGATTGTTTGTTACTCTCCAGCCAACACTGACGAAGTACTGTTGCTGATAGAAAAAAGAAAAAATCTGCGGTCAATGTGAATCAATCTCTCAACCATGAAGGTCTGCAGAAAATTCCATGACAATCCACGTAATATTTCCTCACAACTGATGTCAACAAAAGGAAAGAAAAGACACAAATGCATCGGCCCTTGAAAGCATGAAGGGGATTTGCTGCCTGACCTCAGCTTTGCTTGACCTCTCTCGTAGTGACATATTGAGCTTGACATTACATCATGACATAAAAGTTCACATGAAAGAGGTTTAAAGCTGGGATATTTCTATGTAACGGTCTGCACATCCTACAGCTTTAAGAGCCAGACAACACCAGAAAATCACAGAATGCGTGTCACTCAAACCTCAGAGATGTTTCACGTTATTCTTTAAAGACATCACAAACAAGTAATCCTCTGACATGTTCCGTTCCTTCATCGATTCCATGCTTTAAAGAAATCTCTTTAACTCCTCCGCCACATTTCTGCACACCACACCATAAAATCTGGGAGGATTAAAGCTGAGGACATATCATAAGATTTGTTGCCTAATTTAACCCAGTTTGTTCCAGTTAGACAGAGCTTGGACTAGCTGGGGACAGTCAGCGAGGCTGGTTGGTCACACACATCTATTCAATCAGTGGCTGAGAGGAAAAGACCCAGTTCAAACTCAAACAATTGTAAATTTTATGAGCTGAATCTGGACGCAGCCGGGTTGGTAGAACATGGTGCTGATCCGACTGCTAAGACTTGTGTCCAGCAGCCAATGACAAAGAGGGTTGTAGCGTCTTTTTTTTTAAGGAAGTTTGTTTGCAATTACATATGAAACAGTTGGGAAGGACAATAAATTGTAAAAACATAAATGGAAATATACAAAGACCACAATAAAACTCAGCCAATTCAATAAAACTTTATTTGTCCCCTATGGGCGATTTAAAGGGACAATGAAGCAGCACACACATATGAATGATCATTATAAACACAATAGATGATGATAGCAAAGACACAAGACACAAAAAATTACCATTTTCTAATTAAACTTTTTTATATAAAGTGTCTTGAGATCATGCGTTGTAAATTGGCTTTAGATGAAAAACTGAATTGAATTCAAAATATAAATGAAAATCAGTTTTACATTTACACTTTAGAGAAAAATGGAAATAAAATAAAATAATGGTGGCAATATTGCACTGTCTGCACATTTTTACTGTTTTATAATTAGGAACAGGGGGTTATATCCTCCTCTTCCATCACTTCACGGTTCCTCCTTCCTGCCCCGACACCATGGGGAGCAGCAATTTCTCCCACTCTGCTCCCAAACTCTGGCATTCTGTCCCTCCGGTCATTCACAATACCGACAAACTCTACCAGTTCAAGTCTAAACTCAACAACCATTTGTTCTAAAGTGCACTCTCTGTATAAGTTGTGTTTGTCGTTCTGCTTGTTTTGTTCAGTGTCCTTGAGCGTCCTAAAAGGCAATTTAAGAAAGAAAATGGATCATTATTGTTATTATTTTGTCTGTTTTGTAGTTTGTATTTATTTTTGACGGGGTATTAAACAGTGCCGTTGTGGGAGACAAAAATGCTCACATGTCCTGTCAAGGTCCTGTAAAGCTGATTCTGTGCTTCCGTTTAGGTTGCCTTGACCTTTGGAGAAAACTGTTAGAATTTCTGAGAGACGTCTGTAGAGTGTTGAAAAAACAACTGGTTGATGCCAAACACGGATTGATCTATGATTGGTGGAAAAGCTTTACATACATAACAATTGTTTGGTGTCCTTCATATATGCCAATCTTTGAGAGAAGTCTATGTTTGAGAGATGTTTCTGTGATTGTTCCATATGCGATCTATAAAGATCGCCTCCATCAGTTGGACAAGGTCTGAAGTCTTTGTCTGAGTTGTCTCTGATAGTGTATTCATAAGGGATTTTTTGTGTGTGCCTCTACTTCCTCTCTATCCACACTGTCCATGTGGGACACACACACACACACACACACACACACACACACACACACACACACACACACGCCACCAACACCAGTTGTTAGCTACACGTATACCTTCAAATACAGGTTAGACCTGAAGGTAGTCAACCTTTTCAGCCTATTAGCTAGAGGATGTCAAAAAGCCTTGGTTTGGACTGCAGCCATTGGAGGTTTTATATGATTCACCAACCCAACCCTGCACCTGTACCTGGCACTGTTTTTTTTAGGTGGTTCTTACTCCTCCTCCTCCTCACTTCCATGACTGGCATTATTCACACAAACACAGCAAGGGAATTACTCAACTTATTTCTATTTTTTCTTGGGATTGTAAAACATAGTTAATGTAGAAACACGGGATGTAGCCTATAGTTAATAAAATAGTATCCTTTGAACACAGACTTTCCCTTATAATGTCTTCCTTTTCCTGGTCAGCCTGTATGGTTGACATTCATTTTAAATTTTAATTGATAAAGCAGAGTAATTACATGTATAGTGTAACCTTTAATGCTCTTTTTTTAATTATCAGGGGCTGGTTGTATCTAGCAAAATATCAGATTGAATCAGTCTGATGTAGCCTACAGTGCCACCTGCGGAAGCAGGGCAGCTTTGCGTCAGCGGATCAACACGGCTGTGTTTTTTTTATTGCATAGAAAGGAAAAAAAACTTCAACCAATGAAACAGAACGGATTATTGGGATTCCTCCCGAACCTAACTGGCCACCCCGCAGCTTGGTGTGGCTGACTTTAGCCCACTAACTCAGTTAGACCATTGCACTGTAGAGTGGATCCCAGCAGCTCTGTTGCCTGGTTCATTTGAGAGACCCAGAGGTGAACCTCCCCAGGGACCTTCCCTCGTCTCATTTAGCCTCCAGCCAGTCAGCCTCTGTGCAGGACTGCAGCCTCTTCTCACAGCAAGCAGGGCGCCTGGAGCTGCAAGGGGCGCCAACTCCTCACACAGTTATATGACAGATAATGGGAAACCACTTTTGTGGCGCAGATTGTTTTTAATTCCATGTTTTTTTTTTTACTGCTGCCCCCTATGTGTCATTGAAAATAGTGCCGTCCCGGTCAGCTGCCCTAAAACCACTAAAGTTGGCAATGTCAACTATTTGTATTTCTTCTTAAGTTTTTACAGACAGGTACTACAACCAACTGGAATTTCAGACCATTAAACATTTACCATCATGAGAGTTTCTGCTGGAGTTCAATGCTTTCAGTTGACTCTAGTTGGTTTGACTCAACATGGAGTCTGTGATTGCTCATCTGCTTTTTGATCACCAGTCTGTCTGTCATCATATAAACATTTGCTAAAACTCTTCTGTTAGTGCAAACTCCAAGTGCTTAGGAGTTTGATGATTAGTCTATCCCCAGGTTGAGTTGAGACGCTCCATAGCTCAGGGGAAAGCTCACATTTGGCTTCCTGGAGATCTATAGAAACTTTGAGGAGGCCATTATAGAACATGCACTTATAACATAACAGCATGATTGAATAGAGCTCTGCATGAAGCACATTAATATATAATCTGGTTAAATTGAATTAGTTTAAGATTTCATGAGCAACTGTGATGAAATTAGTTCACAGCAGCCTCAGAAAATAATTGAGAGAAACAACCCATAGAGGATTCTGCAGACAATCAGCCAAATTATTTCATAAGGAAGACTAAGACAGAGTTCACAACATTAATAAGGCTTCATTCTGTGTCTTAAATTATTTGGTCATCAGCCCAATAGCTGTTGAAAGGTTTCAGGCTGGAGAAAAGTTGATTTGTGTCTGTAGTGTACATTCTGAGCAGGAGTCACACCAAACTTTTATTATGGTTGCATAATGACAAAGACTCTTTATGATTGATTCTCGATTCTTGATAGTAACATCTCAACATTTACTGACTGGATTCTACGAAGCAAGCAGAGAAGAGCCTCTCATTGGATAATTACTCCAGGGATTGCTCTGTTTCATCCTTCAGCAAGTTGTTTAAATATAAATGATGCTTCAAGTAGCTTCTTACTCCCTGAACACCCACATGCAATGTTTTTAAGAATCCATTTCATCGTAACTAATCTTTGAAATATAGGTCTGACAAAAAGAAAAATATAAGTCACTTGATCTGTCTTACTAAGGCCCCTATCCATGTTTATCACTAGTTCCCAGAATTACTTGCAAACAAAAAAACAACATAAATTAACCGCTTCACTTGGGACAAAAACTGACCCCTCTATTGTGATCCATCTTTTTCCAGTTGACATCCATTTCTGCTTAATACTGTAAACTAATTCAGTGCATGCTGATGGTCACGGCTGGAAGACTCCAACAGAACCCAACAGAACCACATCCTTGAGAAAAGTGAACTTGAAACTCTGAGGTTCCCAAACAGAGGATCTTTTCTGCATTACTTTTCCCCCGAGATCCTGTCCATAAAGACTTGAAGTTTATCTGTTGCACATTTCAGTAACAAGGCAATTCAAAGTGCTGTAGAACAAAGAGAAGAAAACGTTACAGAGAAAAGCACTGTGGGCGAGAAATGAACTTGGAAAAAACCTAAACAGATGAGACAAAGCTGCTTCTCCCCATTCAGCCAACAGGGGGACATTTATTCTGTACAAACACCGAGTTGCACATTCATATTTCCTTCCACCAAAATCCCAACAACATGAGCCTCACAGTCCCTTTTATAGGGTGACAGTTACATAAATGTGAACATGATACCTTCCTGTCCACGTAGACCACTCCACCCAAAACAGATTTTTTCTATAATCTCTGGATGGAGTGATTATATAACTGTTGTATGGTGTATAAAAGAAAATAGCAAAACATTAATCACCCCTGACATTGTTAGGAGGATGTTCAGTGTTAGTGAAAATACATTTCAACCTTGGCTATAACAAAAGCTCAGACGGAGTCCTGCTGTCTCTTTTTACCCTTACTAGGTCTGGAACTTTCCAATCTCCCATAGCATCATATCAGTGGAATAGTAACAGCAGGTCAGACACAGTACAAGACAAATAACTAAAACATCAGCATTCAAAGGCAATCCTAAAAAAAAGTTTTTAATCTTGATTTAAAGGAACTCAGGGATTTTGGGAGTTTGTTCCAGATCAGTGGAGCATAGGAACTAAATGCTGCTTCTCCATGTCTGGTTCTGGTTCTGGTTCTGGTTCTGCAGAGCAGGCTGGAGCCAGAAGACCTGAGTGGTCTGGAGGGTTGATGCCCTGATAACAAGTCTGTGATGTATTTAGGTGCTAATTCAGGGATTTATAGACTAACAGAAGGATTTTAAAGTCTATTCTCTGAGATCCAGGGAGCCATGGAAGGACTTCAGAACCGGGTCCATGTTCTCTACGTTCTTAGTCTTAGTGAGGACTTCAGAACCGGGTCCATGTTCTCTATGTTCTTAGTCTTAGAGGAAGGACTTCAGAACCGGGTCCATGTTCTCTACGTTCTTAGTCTTAGTGAGGACTTCAGAACCGGGTCCATGTTCTCTACGTTCTTAGTCTTAGTGAGGACTTCAGAACCGGGTCCATGTTCTCTATGTTCTTAGTCTTAGTGAGGACTTCAGAACCGGGTCCATGTTCTCTACGTTCTTAGTCTTAGTGGAAGGACTTCAGAACCGGGTCCATGTTCTCTATGTTCTTAGTCTTAGTGAGGACTTCAGAACCGGGTCCATGTTCTCTACGTTCTTAGTCTTAGTGAGGACTTCAGAACCGGGTCCATGTTCTCTACGTTCTTAGTCTTAGTGAGGACTTCAGAACCGGGTCCATGTTCTCTACGTTCTTAGTCTTAGTGAGGACTTCAGAACCGGGTACGTTCTTAGGCTTAGTGAGGACTTCAGAACCGGGTCCATGTTCTCTACGTTCTTAGTCTTAGTGAGGACTTCAGAACCGGGTCCATGTTCTCTACGTTCTTAGTCTTAGTGAGGACGCGGGCACCAGCGTTCTGGATCCTGGAAATGTTATTAAGATTATTAATGTAAAATGTTATTCAAATGTTATTACCTATATACACGGAAAAGTCTTCTTCTAATGCAGTGTTAGTGTATCATCCATCTACAGAGGGATTTTAATTTAAGGGATCTTAATTCCCCTGAAATGTTGGAGAACACCATTCAAGACAAGGTAAGGATCAGAATTGTGACACCTAAGGATAATGAAAAGGTAAGCACCTCGTCTTCCATCCAATTACTTACAATATGAAAGAAACATTGTAAGATCATTGCGAGCCGAACCATCGATAAGTCCAGCCATGTGAGGTCTTATTTAGGGGTTTATTTTTCATGACCTCTAGTAATCATTGTGTACATGTTTCATCCTGCATAATGTGTTTAAAAATTAGTTTTGCTGCTCCACTATTAGTTTGATTCTTTCAGATATACTTTAATTCATAAAATTTTTGTGGCATGTAAAATCAAACACAAAGACAGTACTCACATATTTAATCTATGTTAAGATACTCCAGAACCTGGTAGTAAAATTATGTTTTTTTTATGAGAGCTTGTGTGCAATATTATCGCTCCCTAAACCCTGCAGAGAAAAAGGAGAAGGCAACCTATTTTTTCACCCGACAGCCACATACTCAAAGACTCCATTCGCTTTAATGTTTGCACACTTTTTAAACTGTGCATCTCAAATGTTTCTGTGCACTCCTTCACAGTTGGGTTAAGTGAAGCAGAACAGAACATAATTGACTTGTAGCTGTGTGGTAGCTCTCGCTGTGAAAAAGCCACTCCAGGGGCTGCATGCAATTGGGCACACACAAAGATACAGCCATTTTGCATATTTGCCAGATCATGGGGTTTTAATTGTGTGGGATAAGTATGACTTTTTTATTTTTATAAACCAGCACTTTCACATCTGCTTCCGTGGCTGTTCATGTAGACACAGTCGATCTCATTACCAATCCAAACACAAATTAACGCTGTGAAAATGATGAAGATGCCTGCACATGTGCAGAATGCCTTGAAAATTCATGGGAATCTCTCAAATGACTAAGTAATTAATCACCAGGGGACTGCTAAATCTTCAAAAACAATAAGCACTTGATAGTCTCCTCACTAAATTATTCTAACATTGATTATACATGTTGAAATAAAAAACATCTTCCCTAATCTTTATGTAATTAGTGTCAGTAAAGGTAATACATATTTGTGGATTCTTAAAATGAGAGGGTGTGATTTTATTTGTAAAAAAAAAAAACACTCACTAGATTACAACAAACTGGCACCTGTTGGGGTACTTTCCAGTTTGATGATGAATTAATTTAACAGAGGTGGGATCAGACATTTACAGTAAGACATTAATTAGGGGATGTCATGATGTGGCCCGTAGCTGGGTTCTTTGGCTACATTATTTTCATAGAAGCAGGTTTATCACAAGCTTTTACGCCATTGCTGGTTTACCACTGGAACCGACTTGGTTGAAGACTCCATAAAGTTCAATGACCGGTAAATCAGTAACATAAGATGTGAAAGCCCCAAATGGCTATGAGCGTGGATGTTAATTTTAGGATTAGGATTGGTGAAGTCTTCCCCCTGGGGTCTGGGACACTGATGGTGGAGTAGAGGCCAGATCAGAGAAGGAAGCATGGAGGAGCCTGAGAGCGCAGAGGAGGAGATGGAGAAGAGGTGGGTCGAAGTTTAGCTGAAGATCAGAAGAATCCATGGAGAGCATAAGCAAAGCCTTGCAGGATGATTGGCTGAAGTAACATGAGGACGTGACACAAATTAGCTGGAGAAGGTGATTAGGTAATGCAGGAGAGGCTGGGGTGAGTCTTCCAGTTTGAATTTACATCTAAACCCCATGTGACAAAATACTGCCCCACCACATCACAAAGAAACTCTTTTGGATTCTGCTGACTGTCACAATCATTGGAGACAATCGCTTCATGACCACAGTGTATGTCCGGCAGGATATATCAACATCTCACACAGCTCAAATTGTCTCAAACTGGTTTCTTGAACATAACGTTGTGTATCCTCGAGTCCAAAGTCCTCCACTGTCACTTGATTGCCATTCACTACAAAAATAATAGTGGTAGTTAGTAGGAATGCTACTATTCTGCTATAGGTGGAAGAAGTACGAACAGTACCACTGGTGATACTGGTGGTACTGTACATCTACCACCATTTGAGATCCACCATGTTTTGGTGCATATCTTTTTAAAAGAACATAAAATAACTGGATGAAATTAAACTAAGATCAGTTTTCATATATTTTAATAAATAGACAATATCCAGTGAATGCCACTGTATACAGAATAACTCATGACTGGGTGTTTGTGTTTTTAGTATTCTATACTCTATAGAATTGCAACAAAGCAACTGCAACACTTAAAGCCGTGTTTTGAAAAAAATAAGCAGTAAGGTCAAGGGATCCAATGAATTCTTGGTTGAGATTTTATCCTCCTAAGGTTCTTTACCCTGTTAAGATATATTTTTCTGGGATGAACCCGGACACAGCACGCACACACAGAGTCAGTTCTTATGAGTGAGTTTTTATTGAATAGTGTGGAAGATGGGTGATGAGACCAGAGTCTTTCAACGGACGGAGGTGAAGGGTGTAGAAGCTGGCCGGCAGGAGGAGTGTGGAGAGACTGACCGGGAGGAACTCTGGAGCCGAACACTGGAGAGCAGAACATCTGAGCCAGGTGCTGGAGAACAGAGCATCAGAGCCGAGCAGTGGCGAGCGGAACGTCAGAGCCGAGCAGTGGCGAGCAGAGCATCAGAGCCGAGCCGTGGAGCGCAGAACGTCTGAGCCGAGCAGTGGCGAGCAGAGCATCAGAGCCGAGCAGTGGAGGGCTGAACGTCTGAGCCGAGTTCTGGAGAAAACAAACTGTCGGAAAGTCTTTGGGCTGACTGTAACAAGACCAGGTGAAAGGAGTCTTCAGGCTGACGGTAACAAACGGAGCTGACAAGAAAAACTGGCAGTGACTGAGCGGAAGTGAACGCTATGGACCGGCGACGGGAACAGAAAGAGGTGAGTCTTATAAAGCGGTGGAAACAGGTGGAAGCAGTTGTGGGTTAATTGCAGCCTGCCAGGTGAAACCGATCAGGCTGCGCAGGAACAAGAGAGAGGGAGAGAGGTTCAGCATGCAGCCAATAAGCTGCATCCTGACATACCCTGTTTATTACCAACAATAAGGAGATGAACTACACAAGCCTCCAGTCTTCCAGCAGCAGATCTTGGTCCTTTGCAGCTAATGCATCTGAAAACAAATTATACAGCAGTAGCAACATTTAAGTGTCCCCATGGATGAATTAATGAAAACTGTTGTTTGTGTTCATGTTTTGACATGAGGCGGGATAACTCCATTGAGTAAACCCATATTTTGCCCTCAGGTCATGGCTCTTTATAGATCCACACAACCATATGGTTTAGGATAATTCATACACTGCAATGTGAGAGATGTTTTTAAATAAGCGTCCGGGCCAGAAACCTGTTTTTTTTTATCTAAGTTTAGTTCAGATTCTACATCCTACATTACCAAGCAAAAGTCTGAAGCCAGGGTTAATTTTTCTATCATGCTTTTGAAAAGGACACACTTACAGGGAGGTTTATTTAATCTTTGTGACTATCTTGTTGAGATTTGTGTGAATTTTTAATTGTTTCAAGTCCAGTATGGGAAGATGGGTACGCTGTAGTCATAAAGGGATGAAGATAGTGGGTAACAATACCTAAGTATGACTTAAATGACTCTCAGATGGTTCTAAGGGAACCATCAGGTAGTGAATCAGTGTACCGTAATGCTCTAAATATCCGTAGAGCGGAGAGGCTTTGTTGCTAACCAAAGTCATACTTATACATTTTAACAGATTTTTGGACGCATTGTAGTACATAAAATCAGTAAGTAAGCACAACGGTGATCATATATAAGGCACACTAGATTATAAAGTGCACCATCAATTTTTGAAATAATTTAAGGATTTTAAGTGTGCCTTATAGTCCGAAAAATACGGTAACTTGTTGTAATTTGAGGAATGTCACATTCAAAGTTTACGTTCTAAAAACCATAGCTTTAACCAGCGATAACTGGAGATACAAATGCCTTTTTGAACCAACGTAACAATTCTTGTCTGACCTCGTGTTTCCACCACACAGCTGCTGCTCGTTGGCATTTAATCTTTTTCAGACCATTCTCTGTAAACCTGAGAGATGGTTGTTGGTGGATATCCCAAAGATTAGCAGCTTCTGAAATACTCAGATCAGCTGTGTTGCCACCACTGACCACGGTTAAGATCAAAGTCCCTTAAATCCTCTTTCTTCCCCATTTTGATGCTCTGGTTGTATGAGCCTACATGCATCGCCAGGCTGCCATTAGATTGATTGAATAAATATTTGTGTAAACAATCAATATGAATGTATAATATAAATTGTCCGGTGAGTTTACACACAGATGTTTGATTGTGCGTTAATTGTGTTGGGAGTAACATAAAATAATAAAATAACAATTAAAGACATATTAGGGGAGCGTAAAACCATTTTTTTCCCTTTTAAGTAAAAGAACCACCATGCCTGAAACCCTAAGGAAAACAAGGAGGAACAGTTTAGCTACGGCGCTATGGGAACCTAAAATGCTTCACTTCCTGTGTGTTGGATGAGCTTTTCTTAGAAACCGTGTGCTAAGAAGATACCAAGCTTTTAGAAAAACATCCACTTACTAACACGAGAACCCTTGAGAGCATTTGGCTGTCATTCCATATTTCTCTTTCACTTTCCCTCTTCTCACATTTTAGTTTTCTCTGCTTTTTTTACATCAGTTTTTATCCCAGTCGTTCCTCTCCTCCATCTTTGTCATATTCTAAGAGTCGCAAAAAGGGTGGTGCATTGTGAAGGCAACTGCAAGTTCTATTACCTCTACACATATACATAAATATTGTACTCCACCTGAGAAGGATCTGAATATGTTTTCAACACAGTAAAAACAACACATTAAACTACTTTATATGTAGCTTTATTTCACAATTACACATTTTATCACTGTCTCCTTCCTCCCTACTCCTTTCTTGGATCTTAAAGCAGAGATAAATTGCTGGTTTCAAGTTGAAGCAAGACAAAGAAACTGAGAGACAGAGATAAGAGACAAAGGGGAGGAATGAAAGCTGGTTTGGGAGGACAGGATGGGGAGAGAATTAAGCTGGCTCAATAGCAGAGGCTGTTACATTATTCAGTGGAGTTTATCATAATTCATTAATTTAGGGCTAATTTGGCTATGCAGCTCCGTATTAATTCACTTTTAGTTAGCAGATATTTCTGTTCTGCTTTGCCTCACCAGACTACATCAAATCACTTCGCAAATGAGGCCAAAAAAGATTTTCTGGCTTCTAATCTACAATCATTTATTTTCTTTATCTCGGCGACACTGTGGATGTGAGCTATTCATAAGATAGCTCAGAAACTCTCTTAACATAAAAGTTTGTTGAGAATTCAACCCTGATACCTTAAACTTACCAAACGATGTACTAAATGAAAAACATACGATTCTGAATCAGAACTGCATCAGAACATTTTAGGGGTACAAACAAGGAATGTGACGGATTTCAATGTTTGCATTGTGTAAAAAACAGGCAGATTATCAGAAAAGCAAAATCTGTAACAGAAAAAACTTTTTACAGGAACAATTTAACAAGGCTTAAACCTTGATGACTTTATTAAAAGTTAAGGTTCAGGCCAAATGCTACACTGCAAAAAATGTCAGGTACACAACAGACTGTGAGTTGTGAAAACTTTGTGAGCAGTTTTTACTTTTTTCCACAATTACATTTTTCAGATCATTAAACAAATGTTAATGTCAGACAAAATAACCTGCGGATACAATACAACGTTCATTTTCTAATTATTTCAATTATTAAGGGAAGAATGTTTTACAAACCAATCTATTCCAATGTGAAAAAATAATTGCGCCCTAAACCTAATGGTATGTGCCGGTATTTGGTGGGTAGCTGGGCCAGACCTGGCAGGGGGCACAGGATGGAAATGAGCCTTGGCTATAATCTGGCATTTTTGTACCTGTTTAAATATGTATGTGTACTGTGTAAATGCATCGTCCCCTTCCAAAAAAATAAATAAATGCAATACAATACAGTACAATACAATGATTGGCTATTCCACCCTTGGCAGCAGACGGTGGCATCAAAGTTTGTGATGTCAGGTGATCAGTCTTTAGCAACAGTATGGAGGGATGTTGACTCGTTGTTTTAATTCAGACACATTGGAGGATTTTCTAGCTTAAATAACCTGTTTAACCTCATGCTACAGCATCATAAAGATGGACACTGTCCGTCAAAATTTGTACCAAAGCTTTAGAAATGGAATTGCTACCAATCCCAGACTGATAGATGTGGATGACATGAATTTCGGTAGAACGGGCAGTGATGTGTTCCTTTCTGAAAACTTGTAGCCTACTTCATGTTGTCACACAAGCTCTGTTTAAAGGATCGTTGAATCTGTGGGTCTGAAACAAAACAAAACAAGTCACTGAAGGGCTTCATATAAAGTTTATAAAGTTTAATTTTTAAATAGTAAAACATGCATATCATACACAAGTCTTACCTACTTACAATAACACTTTTGGTCTGTCTTTAACCAGTTTTCAAGGCTAATAGAGAACATTTTAAAATCAGACAGTTTTGATATCAGGTGGAAAGAGGTCCAGAGCTTAGAAGGCGGTCTGCCCAAAGCTGAACCTGCAGAATCTGCCGCCGCCTGGTCAAAGGTCATGTTGCTGCATGTTGTTCTCAAGTGTGTTTAAAACTGGGGTGGCCAAAAAAGGGGGTGCCCGGCATAGTTCACGTCCCCCTCCGGAAGGTAGCTGGAGCCAGTGCACCATCCCATGCACCCCACCCAGAACCCTCAATGTCTAAATGCGAGTGGGGGCAGAGGAAGCCACCAGGGGTGAGGCATACACAATAAGCCCCCTCCCCCAGATGTCTTAAACCCCCCACCTCCACCAATTAAAGCCCTACATATATGTGTGATGTGAGAATATTATAAATGAAAGTGTCTAAGATGTAAAATACAATTGGGGTCAGGGACATTACCAGACAGTGGGACTGGGAAATCCTCCCCTCTCCCCAGTGACGTCCCCAACCCTCAAGGTCCTACATGTGTGGCAGCGTGATGGAGCAGGCAGAGGGAGGTGTCCGGGGATGGGGAGGAAAGGACTGGGGAGCATCATGCTCTCCCGGGAAGCAAGCTCCCCCGTTCTCCGAAAACACACCCGGAGAGGGACCAAGCCCCATCCAGTTGGGGGCCACAGACCCCGGTGCCGAACCAACCAGACACCCCACTCCAGGCACCCCCAAGTGCACCAAGACCCATGCACCCCCTGAATCAGCCACCACGCCCCACAGAACACATCCCACTACCCCCCACCCCAATAAGTGATGGAGCCGATCAAAGGAGCCCAGAGAGATCGATCTGACGGGGGCAAATGCTGTCTCAAAATTAATATGATCCAACAAAAGATCTCTGTACTGATTGATCCTGAGAATTTTTTTGCCTTTTCCAATTCAAGAGGAGAGTTTTCTTTGCAATACAGAAGGCAGTGAAAGCCATGCAAACTGATTTTTTTCCATAGTGTTTTCATCCAAGTTACCATCAAGCAAACTGGGGGGAGGGGAAATTTGTGATGATTTTCAAGCTGTGAATGATTATCTAAGTGTTGTATTTATACTTCACTGCATTATAGTTGCCAGGGTAAACTGATTGCTGGAAGAGGTCAGACCTGCAATTTAAGGTGAAATCTCCTCCTGTATTTACAACCTTTTCTATCTAGAATCTCCACCTTTGTCGTTGCATCTGGATGAGCTACATTATGGGCGAGCAGTAAGAAGCAGACTCTCCACAAAAAACACAATGTTAGTTATGTCAGAGAGTTTTGGTTGTGACTAAAACTATAACAATAACAGCAATAACATGTATGGCTCAGTTTGCAGTTCTGTATTTAATGGCATTCTACATTTGAATAGATTTTATCAAGATTAAGCCTTTCACATGTTGTAACCCTATGACACAATCAAAATGCAGTTTAGGTTGGCCTACAGGAGGATTAAGATTCAAAAAGTTAATGATCTGCCTGGAGATTTCTGGCTCCATCAGCAACCCTCATTTTGCAGTCTGTTGCAGGATCTTGCTCTGGAGTCTATTAAGACTCATTTATTTGAGCTGTATGGCAGATTGATGTTAATTGTTGGTGTGAATCCAGTTACTGTCATAGAAAGAGACAGATGCAGGGTGGAGAAGTTAGATCCTGGATTCCTAGCCAAAAGAAACTTTATACGTCCTGTATATTCTTATAAAACAACTCATTGTTTTAACTGAGTTTAACTTTCCTTTAGTTTGTATCCGACTCTAAATGCATGTGTTTCTTAGTTGCCTTGGACATTTTTGGTGTAACCCTTCATAACAAATAATATCCTTCTTCGAAACAATGGCCAATGACTTAGAAGATGAGGGCCAGAGGACACTAAACAAAATGGCAACTTCCCAAATATGTTGCCTTACAGGTAAAAAACAAGGTCAAATCTCTTGCTGGAAGTACAATAAAAACATGCAGATAAATAAGCAAAAGTCAGCTTTAACTGAAACAGATCAATATTTGATAGTCTGGCTTAAAGGAACTATAAGTAAGATATTTACTGTGAAATCAATCTAAATAATTCTCATTCATCACCCAGGATTGGAAGATGGAGTTTATCCACTGTTTAACGTGACTATTTAATTTATCTACCTGCGTATGTCATATAATCAATAATTATGCAACACTTACGCTGATATTTATTTGTACTCTTATTTTGGCCTTTCTGATAAACTTTTTCTCAATTGGTTTAGAACTAACTAGCTTTTTTTTCATTGCTAAACATTGTGTGTAACTCTGTGTGTGTCTTCGCCACTGTCACGCCCAAATTTCCCCGCTGTGGGAAAATAAAGGAATTTCTTATCTTAAAGTGAACGAAAAAGGTGGAGGATGTTGAAGTAAAACTCAGGTGCATGAGGTGATCCTAATTGCCATGGTGCAGGAGAGTGACAGAGCACATGGACAGCTGAAGCCAACTTCGGGTATATCTGAAACATTTAGATATTTTTGTGTCTTGTTTTGTTTTGGTTAGACCTAAGGAAAATTAAAGAATAAAGAACAACCATATGTATTTCTCCATGTGCAGAAAAGTTTATTATTTTTGTGTTCTACTCCTTGCTGAAGTCTAAGGAAGCCCCTGTTGATCACTCTAAAGACACACGACTGCGTCCCCAGGTTCACCACCAATCACATCGTGAAGTTAGCTGACGACACAACGGTGGTGGGCCTGATCAGAGATGACAACGACCAGGACTACAGAGAGGAGGTGGAGCAGCTGGTGGACTGGTGCAGAGACAACAGCCTGATCCTGAACGTGGAGAAGACGAAGGAGATCATCGTCGACTTCAGGAAGAACCGGCCTCACCACGCTCCACTGCTCATCAACAACTCAGTGGAGGTGGTCAGCAGCACCAAGTTCCTGGGGGTGCACATCACGGACAACCTCACCTGGTCTGTGAACACCACGTCACTGGTGAAGAGGGCACAGAAACGACTGTACTTCCTGCGGAGGATGAGGAGAGCCCGCCTGCCCCCGCCCATCCTCACGACCTTCTACAGAAGCACCATAGAGAGCATTCTGACCAGCTGTCTCTCTGTGTGGTGTGGAGGCTGCAGTGGCTCCGACTGGAAGAACGTGAGGAGAGTGGTGAGGACAGCAGAAGGGATCATCGGGGCTCATGGTTGAACATTCTTTTGCACACTTTTTAAAAAACTGTTTTTCTCCTGCACTGTTACATCCTTATCACTGCTGCACTTTATATTGTAATGTTATTTTATCTCAATTTCAATCTCATTACATTGTAGTAAGCTGTATGCAACAAAATTTCGTTCTATATAAACTTTGTGAGTACAAAATGACAATAAAGTTTGTCTAAGTCTAAGCTGACCAGCATTGGAAGAAATCATCAATGCTCCATAGACAACAAAACCTTTAGTAATTTCTCTGGCAGCTCTTTAAAATCATTTATCAGTAGGAACAGGATTATAATCATGTTTAAAACCTTGGCATCTTTGAAACCAGTTATTAGCCATTACTTGTAAGATAAATATAAATAAAAAATCCTTGTCATTATCTATTATTAGGCAAGGCAATTATTTTTAAAATATCTGCTTTGAATGATATCCAAATCTAATTTGGTTGAAGTATTTACTGGTTGTTCTATTCTATTTATGTATATTATGTAAAGTTTTCACCATGCAGTAAAGTAAATAATTAACCTTTTAAAAATATCAGAGTCAGTGCATATCAGTTCAATTGTCTGACAAACCAAGTTGAATTAAATAATCTTATTATTACAGTCTTCTGTCTTTGCTTGTCTACTCTAAAAGGGATGTCAGGAACCATTTTTGAGTCACATTTCTGTCACAAGACATCCACAGAGGGCAGGGATCTGTAAGCCAGAGTGCAGATGCATCAAATCATCCAAATGCTTAGGGCAAGGGATTCTATAATGTGCTGGCAATGAGGATAAATGGTCCTCATTACCTCTCTGGGTTGCCTCTCTCAGTTAAGGAGGCATCCCTAAAGTCATGTCTGCACACTGATTCCATGCCTCTGCTGCACTGAAAGCCTCCCAGGGACTTTTAAATATAAATGTGCACAAGTATAGTCCTCTAGCAGGGATTTCATGTGAGGAAGAGTTGTAGGAATTATAAGATGTTAAGGACTGAACGATGATTATTTCAGGTATGTCTATGGAGGGTGTCTGCTTTGTTATGTGAGCCTCTGAGTTCCATGGCTAGTGAACAGATAATTACTCCTAAAGTCCCCTGGTGTCTGGGCTGTTGTCCTTGCCTAAATACCCTCATATACCGTGATGGAATTGGCTATTTTCCAATAAGTTTACCCAGTCCAAAATGCATAGTCAGGGGGCACCATTAATCTCAGTAAAGTCCTTCTCATTGATTTGCTTTAGCCAAGGAAGAGTACTTGGAAAGCAGAGCTAAGCATATAAATCATAGTACACTGGTAATGTCCAAACAACATTTCAAATAAACTTGAGTCAAACATTAAGTTGTCAGTTTATTCTAAACAAATGCCGAACTACTTTATTTCTAAAGCCTTTATAAAACAACACGACAGCTGACCAAGGTGCTGTATAAAAATGTAAAATAAAGGAAAGGAATAAAACAATAAAGCATCTACAACTTCATCCAGGTTCAGCTAGTAAACAGAGATTAGTTCCAACCACTAGACAAGGACTATTGTGTTATAAAACAGATGGATAGATGATTAAAGTTATAGTGGACAATCTTCTTTTGCTTCGAGTTATGGAGGGGTCTTCTTATCTATTGGATGTCCGACACGCCAATCAGTAGCTATGGTTACATGAACAAAGTAATCATGATGAACAGCCAATTGGAATAACAATATGTCATGTAAACAGGCCAATTGGAACAAAAAAAGAAATGATTCCAAAGAAAAAAGTCAATAGCAGAATAAAATGTGTTTTCTTAATTTAATGAATATAACCCACTGCCTGCATCAATTCTAATGCTTAACCTATGAAGACATTGTTCTTACAGATGTTGTACAATTTAATGGGAAATACACAACTGGCTAAGATTTGTCACCTCGAAGGATTATAACAACTAAGAAACAGTCAACCAAACAGAAATACCTTCACTGCTTGGCATAAGTTTACAATCCTTGAAAGAACAATAAAAAGTTTGGAATACTTTAAAACTGTTTAAAAAACTCATGTAATTTTCAACAATTAATTTTCATCATATAAAAACCATATCCTACATGGTGTCATATGAACGTACCTCTCCTCTTCAGTGCCATCCTCGTTATGTACTGTGAACCCAGAAGTACCATTCATTCATTTATCTATAAATAGACTGTTCAAACTTATCTGCTGTCTGTAATTGTTGTCAGCACAGGGTTTCAAACCAATGTGAGATGAAAAAAAATCCCTTTGGTACGATTCCTCACAGGCCGGCGCTCTGAGAGGAATACATTACTTTTGTAAGTGGTAGTTCAGACAGAGGCAGAGATGGATAAGATGACAAGTAAAAGGAGATTGTGGGTGGGAGAAAACACTCTTAAAAGCATTTTTATTGACACAAATACAATGAGTTGCTGCTGACAATGCTGTAGCTGCTGTTGCTGAATTGAAACCATTTGAGTTGGTGAGGGAAATGTCTGCTGAGAAGAACCAGCAACACATTTGGTTTGTTCCTAAAATATCGGTTGTTAGGAAGGGATTTGTGAGCGCAGTGGACCTTTCAGCAGTCATCTGAAAGGTGTTTACATTTCACCTGGATCTGACTGAAAAGTCCTAAAAGAACCTGCATGTTTTACTGGGAGAGCCTGTCTTCTTTTGATCAATCTTAAAATATTATCCTTCTAAAAGCAAAAAAGGTATATCTAGGTGACCTTGTATCTGCTAATGAGCAGTAGGAGTCTATTCTTACACACAACATATCTTTAAGACTTTAATAAAAATAATTTTAGCAGTAAAAGTAGATTTTTCTTTTCAGATTATTCCTAAAGATTTATAGTAGACTTACCTGGAATTATTATCTGGAAAGTTTCTTACATGCTCAAGTTGCTACAACACAACATGATTTGATGCAACTTCTGCTGCAGAATTTAGGTCAGTTCTTTAATTATCTACTGGATATTTTAAATTTTTAAAAAAACTCAATTCAGTATTTAGTTAAATAGCATTAATTCACAACATGTCATGTCAAGGTATTTTACAAATTTACTTCAATCAAACCATCCAGACTGGGGATTTGATTGAATTGGGTTTCTATCTAAGGAAACCCAGCAGGTTGCATCAAGTCTCTCCAAGCAGCATTCACTCCTCCTGAAAGAGCGTAGAGCCACAGTGGACAGTCGTCTGCATTGTTGATGGCTTTGCAGCAATCCCTCATACTGAGCATGCATGAAGCGACAGTGGAGAGGAAAACTCCCCTTTAACAGGGAGGAGAACCTCCAGCAGAACCAGAACCAGACAAAGTGTCAACGCTCATCTGCCTCGACCCAGACTGGTTTGTGAGGACAGAGAAGAGACATAAAGACTATTCAGAAGCACTGATCCAAACATGAAAACATATTCATGTTTTGAGGTTTAATTATAATTCTTACTATGTTGCCTTATAAAGCTTTTATGATCCAGCCCTGTGTACAGTCAGACTCCGGTTTTTAATTTTTCTGTCACCCACCCTAGATGTTTCAGATTCGACTCTAGTATCAGATAAAGATGACCTCAGCAAATCTATCCATCCATTTTCTAACACCTCTGTCCCTCATGGGGTCGCTGGTGCCTATCTCCAGATGTCAACCCTGGACAGGTTGCCAGTCTATCGCAGTACAACCTCAGCAAATATATAAAAAATCTTTAAATGATAATTAATTTTTTTAAGGGACAAAATTAAATCCAAACCAACTAAACACCTCCATCACCACACCAGGCGGTTGCAGCACCCAGATTACTGTATCCAGGCCCCAATCTATCCCTCCATCTCCTGCTTCATGCTATCATAACTCACAAGACCCCAAGAACGTTCTCAGAGGGAGCGGCCCTTCTTTATCTAGCAGGGAACCATGACCCCAGTTAGAAGAGGAACCTTCTTTCATGGCATTTCTGTTGTTTAAAGTTGCTTTAAAATTTCAACAAAAAAAAAAAAACATTACAATGACTGGAGCCAAGAGCCAAACAATTTTGACACCTAACCAGGAGTCTTTGTCATTTCTGGCGGCTCGCACTTAACATTGACAAAGACTCCTGGAGAGGTGTCGAAACGTTTTCAGAAAAATACTGAGTGAAAGTCGGTTTGTCTCCAGTTTACTAGTTAACAGAATTTGCACAGGCAGACTGCTTTAACCACTGTGCTGCCCCTTTTATTCATGTTGCTGCGAATGGTTGTGTGTTCCTAAATTTGACTATCATGGGTGGCCCAGGGTTAGAGAGGAGAAGTGATTGCTTACTGGAAAGGCTGCAAGGTTCTGGGTTTGAATTCCACAGAGTGCAACGAGGAGTGCTGGTGCCTATCTCCAGCTGTCAATGGGTGAGAGAATTTAGAGAGGCCATTTAACCCAACAGTCATGTTTTTTTGGACTGTGGGAGGAAGTTGGAGTACCTGGAGAGAACCCATGCATGCACAAGGAGAACATGCAAACTCCAGGCAGAAAGAAAAGGTAGGACTTGAACACAGGACCTTCTTGCTGCATGACGACAGTGCTACCACTGTGCAGCCCCTTGAGCAAGAGCCTTAGCCCCATAATGTGGGTTTGAAGGAGCTATGGAGCTCAGTCAGGGTCAGAATGTTTGTTCAAAAAATACAAAAAAAATCTGAAACTGAAAAGGATTTGAAACTGAGAAAGCAAATTGAAAGTTAGAAAATTATAATTTGAAGCTGAAAAAAATGAAATGTAACTTTTTTTAAAGCTGAAAAGATGTGAAACTCAAAAAAATATTAAAACTATTTTTAAGATTAAATATTTTTTGTTCACTTTCACTTTAATTCACTTTAATGGCATTCCCAGTTTCCACAGTTCCTGAATGCAGCAGCTGGATCATTTATGATTCCACACCAAAACAGGGCCAAATGTTTGAAACTGAAAAAATTTTCCAAAGAAACTTGAATCTGAAATCTTTTCTTTTCAGTTAAGTTTTTTTTTTTACTTTTTTTTGCAGTTTAATTTTTTTTTTCTTCGAACACACATAATGTCCTAGCCTCGTGAGACCATCCTGATCTCGCGAGGTTTCAAGGTTTCACTCGCAGATCAGTCTGGATACCCTCCGTTGAAGAAAATTTGGAGCCGTTCACCAAACGAACGTCCAATCAGCGTTGACTTTGAGGCGGGTTGAGGTGTGACGCAACGGGAAGCGCGTCAGTTCAGTCTAAAGAACATGGCGGCTTCAGCCGATGAAACTAGCGTTAGCGCGGCTATCGAGCAAGTTTTATCGGAATTACAGAGTATTTCTCTGCTGAGCTAACGAGCCTTTACTTGCAGCAGCAAGAGTAGCTTGGCTTGTGGTTGTGTTTTCGTCGTCGCTCGTAACAGAGTGACGACGAATCTGATTGGTTTATTTGGCCCGTCTATCACCAACATAGGCCAATCAGCTGACCAGTATTTTCGCCCCTTCCCAAAATTACTTCAACGGAAGGTTTCCAGATGGATATGCGGAGCAAATCTATCTGGCGGAGTCAGGTAAATAATGTCCCCAATTTACCTCCATAAGTTTCCAGAAGTAACAATAATGATAAAGACAAATCATTGAATAAGAAGGTCAAAACCTTTGACTAGTAGGGTGAGTATGTTACAAAGACAATAAAGATGATTATTTTTAGATCATATATTAATCCATCAGTGGTGTGTGAGGATGTGGGTGTGGTTTGGATGTGCTCTCTCACTTGGATAGGTGTGGCTTGTGGAGAAGCTGGCAGCACACACCATCTTCATCTGGAGCGGTTTGCAGAGCCTGGCCTCCTGGGAGCTCGCTGCCAGATGGTCACCGCTTAGTGGGCAGATCTGTGTTCTTTCTAGACAAACCTACCATTACTACTGTTGGAGCTAACGCACCCGGCTGAAACACCTTTAGTTGTCCCAGCTCTTTCCCCTAAAGCGACCTCCACTTGTACTTTAGAGTATTTTGAATATCCGATGTACGACACAGAAATCTATACTTTAACTGGTTTAATCTAGGAAAGTCAGAGAAATGTTTACAGACACATCGGTGCTGACGGGCTCCTGATCAGACACGACACGGGGAAAAGGAAAGTAGCGAGAGCTAGACTGATCCTTCCATAAGCGTTATAAAGAAGTTTAGGTACACGCCCAGGCAGAGAATGTACACTTCCTCACATGTCATCAGTAAAATAATGTCATTACTGGGTGATATCTGATAGATTGTGCCATAGCCTTGTGTCCCAGACTATCTAAGTGAGCATGCAGCTCACAGGATAACTTACCATTCCTCTCATACATCCCATTTCTAACACTACCACTTTGAGATTTACTACGGCTACCTCACCTGTGCTCTTTATCTCCAGGATTCAGCTCCACACCAGTCTTCCAGCAATGCAGCCACACCACCCACCTCCCTCATCTCCAGCTGGTACCCCCCGTGAGTTTGCCTGCCTCCACAACCTGCCCCTGCGTCCAGAGACATCGCCTCTACCTCACCTTTTTTCCTCAGTTCCAAATAAATTGCGCTCCTTCTCCTATGTCTGGTTATCTGCATTTTGGGCCCAGCACCACCTGAATGTTGACAGTGTTACCATTAAGGTTGCTTTAAAACTACCACCTGCATGTTCCAGGTGACATATGCTCAGAAACTGACGAGGTCATGGAGAGTAAACACTTAAGGAAACCATTGTAAAAACAATCAATGTGCAAATATAGATGCTGAAACTGTTCTGTTCCACCCAGGACAATTTATCCGTGAAGCTTTCGTGTCTGTTGGTTTCTCTGAAAGTTTGCCTCATAAGAACCACATTTACAAATATATGTTTTTTACTGTAAATCCAATGCACTATATACGCAATCTTGTGTAATCTCTCTCAAATAGTAACCTAAAAGCAATGATTCATCCCTTTAGGTCAGTTGGTGTAACAAGGCAACAAACAGTGTTTGGGTTTAACCAGGTCATATCAGCTGATAAAATACAATCAAACAGCAGCAGTGGAACAAAAACTCCACCTTTACTGTAAGACACAATGCAGTGTAATAAAAATGGTTACAAATACGGCTGCTTCCCATTTTTCATATGTTTTAATATTAATTCTAGACAGTGATTTTTTTTTTTTTTGCCTCAGAACAATAAATTGTAAAAAAAAATACTCTATACAGTAAAGAGCATGATTAGCAGCTTTGAATAAGGCCAGGGAGATTAAACATGAAAACGGGACTCCTGGATGAAATACAATGAAATAAAGGCTCATGAATGTATGAACATTCTCCAAAAGAGGGTTTTATAGTTTGGTGCGGAGTGTCTTGGCTCTGTTACAACAACAATCCTCAGCTGACTCACTGCATGCTGTTCTCCTTCTCCCACACACTGCCTCCACGCTATACCTCCAACTTTCTCCTTCTCTGAAGTGCAGTGGAGACACAGTAAGCCTCTGCCAAGATTTCTGTGGAATCTTTATCATTATTTCATTATGCTGTTGTGTTTGTATTCGGAGTTTAAAGTGAATTCTGCACAGCTTAACAGAACTTAATGCAAGTTTGTTGGGATTGCAGATAAATAGCTTCTTCATATCAAAAGTGAAGGTCCTGTGAATCTTAAATGTTGTGCATCCCTTTGCATCTGTAAAGAATCCGCAATAAACTGCAAGGCAGCAGCGAGGATTTTGTCTCTAATGTTTGTTGCACCAGAAAAATGTGCTTATGTTGCAGTAATATCACTTCCTTAGGTGGAAAACTGACAAAGTCACAATGATGCATCCACAGCCTTAAAAAAACTCTTCAGACTTTATCAGCGTAAACAAAAAATCCTAAAAGTGTATTTTTCTATTGATCTAGTTATTGGCCTTTGTTGTGGCACCAAAGCAAAATGCCAAGATGTTTCCAGACCATAAATAAAAGTTATGAGGAGCAGTTTGGAGCCCAGAAATGTGCTGACAGTGGATGTCAGCGTGCAACAGCTATGCATTAGAACATGGGGGGGTCAAACTCATTCTGGTTCAGGGGCCGCATACAGTCTAATTTAATGCCAAGTGGGGCAGACCATTAAAATCATAACACAGCTCATCATAGCTATAAATAACAATATATTCATGATTTCCCCTTTGTTTTAGCGGAAAGAGGTACAATTACATCAGGATATTTTTTTGATTTACTTGTTTGCAATACAACTGATCAGTGGTTGTACAAAGACAAAAACACTTTAGGTCACAGGTTTTTACACCTGAAAAATATGGTAGCCTATTGCACTTAAATCAACTTATAGGAATTATTTTTATTCCATTTACCAAACGTGTAATAATTCTCAAAACTTAAATTGACTCCCCACATCTTGGGATAGTAGCCATTTTAAATGTATAAGAAATGCAACATTTATACATAAAACACATATAAAAAATGTATGGCTAAACTCTTTTGTTGTGAAGCTGGTGACAAACAACTTTCACATTTTGTAGCTATTATTACAGCAACGATTCATTTTCACAGAACCACATTTTTTGAGTGCAAAGTGCTTCAGATGCAGCATTTTACAAGAATTAGTCTAATTTAGACTACTTTGTTTTTGCCCCTGAAACTTAGCCTGAACACATGCATTAGAATCAGGCGGCAGGTTTTGAGTTGCCACCAGTTTCTGAATGTCATTTAAGTACTAGTGTGTGAGCCTTGAGCACAGTTTTGTTTTATCGATGTTCATTACAGAGACAACCTGCCAACAGCCACATCAGAAGTGTTGACTATGAAGGGTGAGCAAAAAACTGCAAATTCTGTATTAAGTGCACTAAAGACCTGATACTGTTTCTAAAACTCCCACAGCAATCCTGAAATCTCGTCTTTGTACTGTTTCCATAATAGGCACCAACTCAACTCCTTTGTGATGGTCAAAGTCCCATCAACTCCACAAATAAATATAACCAGTTGAGCAACGTCTGTAATGTCAGCGCTCTCAACAATTGTAACAGAAAATGCAAGAAATTACTTTACTTGGTGTTTCAGTTGGCTGTCCAAATTTGTGGATGGTTCTGAAATCCTCTCTGCAATAGTATTTATCGTCAGGCTGACGTTGGCTAAAACTTCTCGCTTCTCAGGAATGTAGTTTACCACCATAAGCGCTTGATTGAGTTTGTCTCTGCATGCATCATCTGGTTAAGTCAGTCTTTGCTTCCATCATCTAGTCACATGCTCATTCCTGTTGCCATCTCCTGATCAGCTGCCTCATGCATCTCCTGTCCTGCCTGTCCCATCTACCACTATCACACATTGTTTTATAAACACTTTTAAATGCTGCACTGTGTCGAGTTGAATACCGGGTTGTCATCTGCAAGATCGTTACAGATGTCTTGCAATGGTGGCTTGTTAAGTCCAAAAAGGCATATGTTGACTGTAGTAGTGTCTGATCGAGGCCGATTTGTATTAAGACCATTAGTGAACCTCTAAAGCTTTAAAAAGTGAGTCTCAGTCTGGTTGTTTAGTGAACCTGTACCAGGGTTCCCTTGAGTATAGGTATTTTCATCCATCCATCCATCCATCCATCCATCCATCCATCCATCCATCCATCCATCCATCCATCCATCTTCTAACACGCTTATCCTCTGTGGGGTTGCGAGGGGCGCTGGTTCCTATCTCCAGCTGTCAATGGGCGAGAGGCGGGGTTCACCCTGGACAGGTCGGCAGTCTATCGCATTTGTGCAGCTATTTTCACACCTGCACAGAAGCTCCAGACTAGACCAAGAGGAAACACCATTTAAACTGGACCAAACATGGCAGCCATCAGCAAGCCCTTAGTTTGTTTTTTTCCTTTGCTTTATTATGCAAAATAAAGCATGAATCAGCTGCATCCTGTATAACTTAATCGCGTGCTAAGGAAGTAATTCATAGATCAGTTTGGGATGCAGTGGACCAGGGATGTGTCTAATAGTGGCATGACACTGGCCCCCCAAAGATTTGCATTTCAGACTCTGGCCATCTACATGCTAACTAGTAGATGTAAATGGCACTGTGTTCTTCACCCAAGATTAAACTGGTTTCCAGCCAATTCCAGGTGGGTGTGGAGGAGAAGTACGTAAATGTGGGTAAGCATCTGATATTCAGCGTTATGGTGGAGGATCTGTGACGTTGTGGTCATGTTTCTCCTCCAAGTGATGCATGGCATCATGGACTCTTTGAGACACCAGGAGAAGTCTAGGTAAAATCTGGAGGCCTTAAATTAAATGGTTATCAACAGGCTTCTGCAGCACTTACTGGCATGCTGAGGACGTAATGCAATCATTTCAGTCAGCTGTCCTGGAGCAGGGACTCATTTAAGCCATGCAGGATAGCGGGTCCTGAGGACCAGGGTTGGAGACTACTCTACTTCCATAGAACACCTGTGAGGTTGCCAAACATTTAAACTTTACCTTGGGGAAGCACTGCTATGTTAAACTGCACATGAATGCAGGCAATAATGTACTGCATAGAGTTACGTTAATGCTGTGTTCTGATCACACGTCAATAATGGTAATTGTCAGAAACCTTGGACACTTTTATTGATATTACATGTGTTTAAGGGTTGTTTTATCAGTGTTAAAGATTAAACCCAATGAGCAGAAGCAGAAGTCATTTCTCATCATTTAGCTTCCTGCAACCCAATCCATGCAACGGCCCAAACAAAAACATTTACAGGAGATCTTACAGCGCACTAAGCTAGTGACGACTTCCTGGTACGTTTTTTTTCCCCTTTTTGTGCTGGTGTGTACTACGTATATTTGTATTTAATTCTGTTTGAACCAATTTTTACAAAAACGTCCAAACTTTAGCAAAGGTGACAATGAACGTCACAGCCTCTCCTGCAGGAGCTGAACTCTTCTCTGGTTGTTTGATACTAAAGATTAGGGGTTCACTTTTCTCAATTTCTGCCATAAGAAGATTTTGGTTTGCCTTCTGTAGCAAAACACGTTATGAAAAGTCATGACTCAGAGGTGTGACTGTTCGCCCAAGGCTCTGGTGGTTGAGGGAGCTGAACTCATTAGAGGCGTTTTGAGAAAGAGCTGAGCTGACCCTCACCCTAAACTGTCCAAGCAGAAAGAAAGGGGATTTTTTCCTGAAGAGAGTAAACCTTGTGATATTCTGTCTACAGTTAAAGGAAGAGGTGGAAGAAAAGTGGGAACTGTTGCAAATGGAGCCCCGTCACAAACTTACAGGGTAGGACGAGCCAACATGGAGGAGTCAGAGATTTGTAATTTTTCACAACTTCTGTGAGGTCAGACCATGTGGGTTAGGGGATCAGAGAAGCTGGTCCTAGCAGCTCATAGCTCCTCATACCTGCCCAGAATCCCTCTGGGCTCAGGTTCTCCTCTCAGCAGGAGGTGCTTAAGAACCTTTAAAAACAGGAGCTGACCTGATACATGCTGCTCACTTTCCCAAACCTCATTAACTGACTTTACAGTGTTTAGGAGCAGCAGTCCTGCTATGGACTCCTTCTCCTGTTCAGCACCCAGCCCCCCTGGCTTAATTTCACCCCATGTATCAATCTTCCATTTAATCCTATCATCATTTATTAACAACATACCACAGTTCAGGAACTTTACCTCCACCAACCCTAAATGTTTTTACATCAATGTATTTACTATGGAGCAGTAAAATCCAGATAATAAACTCCACTTGGTGCAGGGGCTTCTAGTTTTACCATAGCCATAAATCACAGGATAGAATCAGTGTTAGCATTAAAAAGCTGGGCTAACTATCTTCATTCAGATTATTCAGACTTGTTCTTGAGTGTCAAATGAAACAAAACAGGTGAAACAACACCACCACCCAAGACGGTCACATCATTCTGAGAATGTATGTCCTTTATTGTTTTTAATTGAACTTTATTTTGAGTAGAAGTGTCTTTTTGTTCTGAGCTGGGTTCAAATGTTAGCTTTTAACTGTATTGTGTTGGTGCGGTGTTCGTGTGTGTGTTTCTCAGCCTTATTATTCCAGAACAAAGCAGACTGTGTCAGAGCTGTCAAAACTTTAGCTGCTAATGAACTTCATGCTGCATCTGTAAATGCTTCATGCACTAAAGATGACTCAACTGTACAAAAGGCCAACTTCTGTGTTTAAGTGCTTCAGCTGTGAACTTTTATTCTTCTGCTCACAGTTTTCCAGTGTCTGCTTTAAAATTTACAGTTCTTGTTAATACAGGGGTTTTCACCCCACTGTGTGATAAGCCGCCAGGCTTTCCTTCCTTTTTTAGTATTTATGTAATCAATACTCAAAAATGTATTGATCGGCTAGAATATAGAGAAGTGATATTGCTCTCTCTGTGTTTTCTTCATAGAAGGGTTAACTGTGACATCATCCAGAGAAGACAGATCACCCGCTATTATCATCTAATGTAGAACAGATTACTGGATCAATGTGAGCTTCTGAGCTTTCTGTGTCTCTGCTCTGTCTTCTCTACCATAGAAAGTACTCCTGGGTCAATGTGAGCTTCTGAGCTTTCTGTGTCTCTGCTCTGTCTTCTCTAAGCCCCAGTGGGTGGAGGCAGATGAGCGTTCACACTGAGCCTGGTTCTGGTTCTGCTGGAGGTTCTCCTCCCTGTTAAAGGGGAGTTTTCCTCTCCACTGTCGCTTCATGCATGCTCAGTATGAGGGATTGCTGCAAAGCCATCAACAATGCAGACGACTCTCCCTGTAGCTCTACGGTTCCCCAGGAGTGAATGCTGCTTGTCGGGACTTTGATGCAATCAACTGGTTCCCTTATATTGGAAATTTTTGACCAATCTGTATAATATGATCGATTTTGACTTTGTAAAGTGCCTCGAGATGATTTGGCGCTATATACATAAAATTGAATTGACTTGAATTGATGGAAAAAAACAGTTTTTATCCTTCCTTGTGTGTTTGTAAAGGCATTAGAAGCTAATTTAGCAAGTAAAAACAAAGTTTATGATGGAGATAGACTGATGCTGATTAATAAAAGCACATAAAAGCAAAGAAGTGTGAAGCTGATCGCTAAACAACATTCAGAAAAAGAAGAAGGAAAATTATCTATCTATCTATCTATCTATCTATCTGTCTGTCTGTCTATCTATCTATCTATCTATCTATCTATCTATCTATCTATCTATCTATCTATCTATCTATCTATCTATCTATCTATCTATCTATCTATCTATCTATCTATCGAGAGAGAGAGAGAGAGAGAGAGAGAGAGAGTACATGTATACTGTATCTATTCTATAATTGGTTTGATATTTAAAGTCTTATATATAGAAAAAGTACCATTAAATGTGTTTTTGCAAAATGGTTGGAAATATTTTGGTGGAGTCTAAAGGACTGTGGCTTGGTAGGATTAATTAAAGAAAATTGGGCTGTGATTATTTTTTATTTGTATAAAACACAAATTAAATATCTTAAATAGAAAAAAAGCTGTAAATTGAATACATTGGTTTTGCTGTGCAGCCTCTCTGTTTATTGGAAAACAAATTCAACAAACAGCTTCAATGTAGTAATTGATTTCATAAGATCCAATTACAGATTAGGCACAACATGTTTTCCTTGTATGTGGATTGTTATCTCAACACAAACAATTATTCATATAGAGTCTACATGTGTTTAGCTTTTTTTGAATAATGAAAAAAAGCCTCATGTTTACTTATTGGAGAATATTGTAGCCTGTCTCTTTAACATGTTTTTAACTTTTATGATGTGCTTTCTTGCATAATCACTTATTTTGAACATCTTTGATGTAATCCATCTAATGTACTCGTCAGATATTTTCTTGTTTAGCATGTTGAAACTATGTTGCAGTTTCAGAAAACGACATGCTAAGATGATAGTTTGCTTCCTAATGAACCCCATGCAACACAGATGTCTGATTTTAATACTTGATCTGTGCAGAAGAGAAACAGCGGTTTGCAAAACAGGTAAACTAATCAAAGTTGGCTGCTGATTTCCACATAGTTACACAGATCATAAAAACCAACAAACTGAAAGCCTGAAATCAACTGGCTTCAATTTTCCTGCTGAGGTGCAAAACGATTACACATTAACAGGTTGTGATTTATGTGTTTTCACTGTGGAGCTAATGCATACTGTTTTTCAATCTTCAAAGGCAATTTAGAGTGTAAGGTTTGCTCTTTTCAGTGCGTCTGAATGTGTGTGAGCAAAAAAAAGTGCTTAATGCATCCCTGGTGTAGATACTCAGGCAATCCGGGCGTGACAATTTGGGATGCTTGGATGAGAGGTGGAGTGTCTTCAAGAAAAAAGATGAGAAGTCAAGTTGTGTTCTACTTAAGCACTTTAATGCATCCCTATTAAAAAAGCTTTTGAGAAAAAAAGTAATATATTACAGATATATACTCACAGGACACAACTGAGTGGAATTTCACTTCAGTAAACCCCAGAACATTATGGAAGTCTGTTAACGCCATAATCAATGTGGAACCCCACAGAAAGCAGTTAATCACAGAGGATGTTTATAAAGCGGATGAACTAAATGACTTCTACCTGCAGTTTGTGAACCAGGATCTTACAAAGGAACCCAAAACAACCCTACAGTCTATCACAAATCTTCCTGATCATCCAGTCACTAAGTCACTGTTTGGTCACACCTGCACCAACAAATCCTTCCTGCAGGGGACCTTTGCCAATGAGCCAACACCGGCTTGGTGCCCTGGTTTTCAAAAGTCACGACTTTTCCTCTGGATGAAAACCATCATCATGCCTGGTCCAAAGAAGTCAAGTCCATTGGAAAATAATGACTGTAGAATATTAGCTCTCTCCTCCAAGGTGCTGCAATACTTAGAAAAGTAGATTGTAAAGCAGAAATCAGCCCACAGCTAGACCCTTGCCAGTTTGCAAATAGGCAAAATAAAGGTACTAATGATGCTCTAATCGACCTTTCTCACCTGGCTCTGAAACATCTGGATGACCCCAAAGTCTATGCCTGTTTACTTTTTGTCAATTTCATTTCAGCTTTCACACCATTACAACCCCATCTACTGATGTGGAAAATGGCTAACATGGATATCAAATTCTGTAATTATTAAATGGTACACATTCATTCTACCAGATCACATTCAGAGGGTGAAAGGTAACCCCTCTCTGACCCAAAAACATCAGCGCAGGTGCAGTGTCACATTAATGGCAGGGAGGGAGAGTGTGGCATGGAAACCTCTCTGACTAAAAGGTAAGCTCTCCTAATTAATTAAAGCTGTCTTAAAAGCTGTCGAGAAAGATTGTCACTACATCCATCCTCTATTAGAAGAATCAGTGCTGAAAATGTCACAAACAATCCTGGCAGACCCAACCTATGTTCTCCAGTATCACCCGCTTCCCTCAGGCAAGAGCTACAGCCCGGCAAAATGTAAATTAAAGCCATTTAAAGCTTTGACCTTTTGTCATAAAAAATGCTAAACAAGTCAATCACTGCTGTGGTTGACTTTCAAATAATCTGGACAGCTGTAGTATACAGGCTGCTGTCTTTTTTGAATCTTTTAAATCTTAAGCTGTGGTTTATAGTATATATATATATATATATATATATATATATATATATATATATATATATATATATATATATATATATGTATGTATGTATGTATGTATGTATGTATGTATGTATATATATATATATATATATATATATATATATATATATATATATATATATATATATATATACACACACATATATATATATATATATATATATATATATATATATATATATATATATATATATATATATATATATAAATGTTTAAATGACTTATATTTTACTTTGAGCTTTTACCATTTCAGTGTTAAATTGCACCATTTTATTGCAATATTTACTTTTACGTCAGCTTCAGAAAAGTATGTTGAATTGCACTGAGTACAGTTTGGGATTACTGGGCCGGACCCAGTTTAGCCTTCATGGGAGCCTTCATTTTTCATAGATTTAACACGGAGTTGGATCTATTCCTTAGAGACGTTGACATGATAGCGTCACACAGTTGATGTAGATCTTATCGTGGCTGTGCACCCATCATTCCACCTCACAAAGCGGCTTTGTTGGAGATCTGGTGACTGTGGAGGCCAATGGAAGCGGGGGAAAAAAACCATTGATATAAGACAGGATGGATCGCTTCCATTTCTGATCCTTACCATCTGAATGTTGCAGCTGAACTCCAGACCACAAACAAGCTTCAACAGAAGGGAACCAGACTTTGACTCAGTTTCTTTTTTCTGAATACATTTCAATACCAATCCAGGAGTCACACGAATTGTGCCGGTTCACACTTCAGCAACCTGCAGTTGGAGCGCTGCTCATTTTAAGTACATGCTCCAAGTCCGATGCAAATCAGCTAGCCACCCGTCACTCTCCAGGGTCATTACAATTGAGTTATTTGGTGTGAGTTGTTTTCTTGGCCACCTGAATCATGATGGAAATGTAATTTCTTTGGAATGAATTACAAAGCAGGGTAATAAATGCTTGAAGTCTAAAACCAAGAGCTGCTGGTCCTCCTGTGCCATGTGTTGATGTAGCTGTTTGGTTTCTCTGGTGTAGCGTGTGTTGGTATCACAGCTGTGTGTTTTTGGCATGTAGAGAAATATATTTGTTTAAGTAATCATGTTAGGAAAGAAAAGTTAACAGCCACTACATCATGTGAAGCAATGAGCACCCACCTAAACGTCAACATCTACATTTGGGAAAACATATGTTTTTAAAGCCTTTAATTTCCATAAAAGGAAATAACTCTATAATTAATGTAAAGATGCACTTTAATGCTGACATTGTACCTTCCTGTCTTCTCATTTGTGTGTGAAAGGATTTCAGCCAATATGACCTGTTATTTTCTGCAATAGGTAGAACAGTAAATCAATAGAGAGAACCATCGTGACAGAATGCGGATGTTTCAGCTCATGGTGGTACTGACAGTCCCACTGGGATTTTTTCTACAATATTCTTTAATGGACAGAGGATGATGCAAAAACTCCAGTGGATGAATATTTTCTGGCTTAAGTTAAGGCAAATCCTGTAAAATGGTTCTGACAGGTTTTGAGAAAGTGAGAAGATGAAAAATACAGACTAGCTTAAAAAACACAAATCTGACAACTACAAGTGGTGGAGGGGCAATGTTTTAATTATGTTAAGATAATCTCTAATGCGATTTACTTTTAAAAGGCTGGGCTGAAGATCTGAATATCAGGAACTACATCAACCTCACAGTGCAGCAGAATGTGTACCTCTGATCACTGATCCTGGTCTCACTGAGTGGATTTTATCGTTTCAGACTTACAGACTTATCGTTTCACACAGGCTCCCCAGATGTTTAGACAGTCAGTGCAATGATCAGCTCTAATGAGAGCCTGTACTTGTAAATGCTTACAGTGGTAAGAATATCTATAATTGACTGTTTTTAACATTACTAAGAACAGGGACCAACAAAAACTCTACAAGCTAAAGTCACTCTGGTTAAGACTTTCTAAAGTACGAAGTAAACAGTCCACAACTGTGAAGAGGTACATTGTTAGAATATTTCTCAGATTGATGTCAATGTTTAGTGTTCAATATTGCCATGCTTAAGAGCAGCCAAATAAAAGAAAATTGTTCCATTTCCATCCATTTGGGTGAAATAAACACAAGTGCAAATAAATACTGAGGTACAGCAAAACAGGACCAATATACAGTTAAAGTTCCTGTAACGCTGCGTCCCTTATCCACATAGGGAGGAGATACCAAACCTGTTTCAAACGTGATGAGATGTAAATGCTAACCTTGCATGTCAAGAGCTAAAAGAGAATTCAAGTAAAGGAACCTCAACCCCAAATATCATGAGCAACATAAATGATCAAAGCCCTGCGAGAGCTGGCACAAACCGAGCTAAGATGGGAAGCTGAGGAAGCCTGCAGGAGCAGGGCTGAATACTACCTGACAGAAAATGACTCAAGAGTTACAGCACACAACTACAAAAGCAAACCAACTGCACTGGAGAGCCTGTGGTGGAACATTTAAATAGTTTCTGTGCTCATTTTAAACTGCTATGTGAGCTACAGACACACTCCTGGCTTCCCCATCACCAGACTAATAAAATCAATCAAACATCTGGTGCTGGAATCCAAGATGAAAGAATAAAAGGTCAGATCATTTAATGCAAATAAATCCAGCCGCACCAGACAGAAATGTTTATAAAGTTCTTCAGCGCTTCCTCTGGTGATGGTAACATCCTGTGACTTCCTGTTTGCTTAGGCTTTAAGTGACATTTGACTTTAAAAGTTATAGAGCATCTTAAATTACTGCATTTGAGTTGGGTCACTCTGCTGTCGATGAGAAAGCGCTCCACAGCCCACTGCCCCCTCTGGAGGACATTGCGTCTCCAGAGGGGGCCAGAGAGAGCCTCCAACATGACTGCAGCCACCTGGCAGGGCCCACAGGTATTAAATTAACAACAGCTTCTTACTTTTAAAATGTGAACATTAAACTACACGATACTGAGAACCTTGTCATCATCCTGAGTTATGTGTTATGATTTGATTATTGATCTGTAATACAGTATAAAACAGATTGTTATGTTATTTATTATAGCACCCCATTTACTGTTACCCATTTTACTGAAGGTCATGTGCTTTTAAGTTTATTATGCGACTAAAATTAGACATTTTTATTTGCACAAAAGTAAATCAGAGTGATTAGGCTTGAAATGGTTAACTGAGTACAGATTTACAACAATTATGAATCACCTGCTTGGAATAAAGAGCAGTTTCAGCAGGGAGCTAACCCATCAGCCACGTAACGATTTCTCAATAACTTTAATAGCTATTAAGAGCCAATCAATAAACCAATTGGCAGCAACAGTACCCTGTAGGTTGGATTCGGTTGGTTTATTCACCACCAATCATTCTGTGACTCTCAGAAAACAACAAATATAACGGAGAAACTCCAAAAAAGGTGGTATTTCTCCAAAGAATAAGACAAAGATTATTTAGATATAATCAGTTAAAATAAAATTCTAATAAATAAAGCTACTTTTAAAAAAAAGATGATTAATTATTCTCCTCAGAGGGTGCCGCTTCTAGGTTTTAGGACTGCTATTGTTAAACCTCATCTGAAAAGCAGAAAATGACACTGGTTCACAACAAAAACATGCATAGCTGCATGGATATGGAAATACGTCCACAAATATTAAGGATATTTAATAGTTGTAAATGATCTACATAACAAAAAAGTAAAAAACTGTTTCACGCTGTCTTTGGTATAACCTACCAGTGGTTGATGTGATGTCTATAATTCCTTCAAGCATCCGACTATAATTAATACTTGTAAACTGAAGGGATGGTAGATTTCTTTAAATCTTTCACAATCAATGGACAGCATATATTTATTTTTATCTAGATAACCAACAGCTAACACATGATAGAAGCATGGAGGCGGGGGTTGCCAGTTCCTCCATCCAGCTGCAGGGCTTGTATGGTTGTTGTTTCAGTGCACATAGCAGCAGGTGCATTGGCAAGAAATGAAAGTACGACCAGGCGATTTACAGTGGAGAAAATAAGTATTTAAAACTGTGCCAATTCTACAATTGTCCCCCCTTAAAGAACAGAGAAGTTTCTAATTTTACTACATTTCTGTTCATATAGTATGATTTTTTAATTATTCAATTTCACTTCCTTGCAGAAGAATACGTATGTTAACCCCTACCAACCAGCAATAAATCTAGCTCTCAAAGACCTGCTGGTTCATATTTAAGAAGCCCTCCAATCCTCCACTCTTTACCTGTATTAAGTGCATCAGTTTGAGCTCTTTACCAGTAGAAAACATTCCTGTCTACACACACAATCAATCACACTCCAACTTCTCCACCATGGGCAAAAAAAAAACATTTCTAAGGATACCAGGGACCAAATTTTAGATCTGCACAAGGCTGGGTGATGACCTGAGAGAGAGCTGGGTCTACAGTCGCACTGTGGCTACGCCATCATGGATTAAGGTCCTCCTGCCTAAGCCAGCACACCTCCAGGCCTGTCTCAGCTTGGCTTATGACCATCTTGATCCAGAGGAGGCATGTGAGACGTCATGTGAACAGATGAGACCAAAAAAGAACTATTTGATATAAACATAAGAACAAAGACCAGTGCATTCCAAAGATCACCATCCCAGCCATGATGCATTGGGTTGGAGACATCATGCTGTTGATATGAAGGTCTATGGGTCAAACTGAGCTTACGCTGCATAACCAAGCAGTCCCCTTGTTTCTTCAAGTCAGAGTAATTTGTCTATAGTCCATTTTTAGCAAAACTTGATTGGCTTTAACTGTGAACTTTGCCATATTTTCAGGAGATTTTAAGTTTGTATATTTCCTTTCTCTTCAGGTCCTTTGTTTGCCCAAATGATCTGTTTCCCCTCAACATTTTCACACTTACATGTTTAGATAATTCCCAACCGTAAAACACAAGTCTTTGAATCCTTTGGATGGCATACTGTTGCACCCAACTACAGTCCTGGAGACCTACTATCCTGCAACTCTGGGATGGATCCCTTCTACAACACGCCTGAATCAGATGAATGGCTCCTTACCAATCCCTCCTCAGCAGAGGTGGCCAGGAACCAGTTACATTTACTTGAGTAACTATTTTAAAAGCAATATACTTCTAGAAGTAGTTTTCTGCACCAGACATTTTACTTTTACTTAAATAATATTATGAAGTATCATTAATTGTACTTGAATGCAATTTGTGGCTACTCTTCCAATCTCCAGTGACGTCACCAAAAAAAGGAAAAAGCATTTTATGTTTCAGTGACAGTTCGTACACAAGCTTTATTTTTCTAATGATATCTGCTAAGCCTGCTTTGACAAGAATCAAGAGACTTTATTGTCATTATTAACCAAAAGGACATTTTGGGGACACATTGGCTCAGAATTTACATGGATTCACACAGATACAAGTCAAGATATCTATGTCATCTCAAGGCCAAATGTATATAAAGTCAACAGTATATATCATCACTTGATGATATATACTGACACTCTGTTTCAAAAAAGTCTAAATTGATTACTGTAAGTATTGGTTTCAAAAGATTAATGCTGCAAAAATGATAGATTTGCAAGTGTTTGTTCCCGCTGTCTTAATTACAATTTTAGAATGATATTTCTTTCCTCTGCCATTGCCCTCTCTAATATAGAAAGTACTCCTAGATCAAAGCTTAAGGGCTCTTTTCTGTGTCTCAGCCTGGTTCTGGTTCTGCTGGAGGTTCTCCTCCCTGTTAAAGGGGAGTTTTCCTCTCCACTGTCGCTTCATGCATGCTCAGTATGAGGGATTGCTGCAAAGCCATCAACAATGCAGATGACTGTCCACTGTGGCTCTACGCTCTTTCAGGAGGAGTGAATGCTGCTTCAGATGACATGATGTTAGTTGGTGCTAAATAAATAAACTGAACTGTATTATTTCAATCAGTTGAACAAATGGTGGGGAGGGGTGGATTAAAACCACTGGAGTTTCTTTCAACAGATGAAAAATGAACGTCGGTACAGATATTACAGGACTATTCATACCACAGCGCATCCCACAAAGTGTAAAAATAAAGATTTTCTACAGGAACACCTTCCATGCTGGAGGAGGAAGGTAGTCAATTTCTACAATGGATTCAAGGTCAGACCAGAAATGAGCTGGGTTCTCGTAAAAATAAAAGATGCTGTCAGCATTAGATGTTAAAATACCTCTCTGTGAGGTGGGTTCTGGATGGATGTAAACTGCAGAGATGTAGGACTGGCATTTGGTCAGTTTACCTGTTTTTTCCAGGTTTCTGAAGCCGCATGCAGGCAGAAGTAGTAGAGAGCAGAGTATGATTCATATTGTCTGGTTTATGTGTGGAGACAGTTGGCTCTCAGCTCCTGTCCACCAGAATCTGATTCTGTGATCAACAGGAAGAAAGAAGCGGTGAAACCGGGGACTCCTGCAGCATCCTGTGTTGCCAAAAGCAGAACATGATTAGTTTAGTTAGCAGGGGCTGCTGCTTTTGAGTCATGCCTTACTGGTTCTTTGTTGGCTTTTGGCAGGAGGAGGAGGCATACATAAATCTAGGATGGCTGCAATGAGTGAGGAGGATCTGAACGGTAATGGCTGGCAGCTGCAGGCGTGGAGTTGACTGACCAATAGTCAACAGCAGATGTGTCTGTAGAACAAGGCAGAGAATCCATGTAGGTGTGAAGACTTTACTATGTGGATCCTCCCTGAAAATTCACAGTTTTGGTGGAAACGTGATGTGGATAAAACACAGAATGAGTAGAATGATGATGGAACCATCTCATAAACCAGATCTAATTTATCACGTTTTTATGTTAATGTTGATGCTGGTCTTTCCTGTTTAAAGTAAACCTGGACAAAGTGAAGTTTCTGCTACTGAGTTATCTGGTAGAGGGGCATTTTATATGCACACTACCATTATTATAATAAATGGCTTTTATTGAATAAACCAGCAAGGTGCACTCTTAGTGTTTTACCTGACTTCACGCTTTGCCTTTAAAGCCGATGAAATATTGGTGAATTGTTTAAGGTTTCTTAAATGCCAGAACTTGAAAGCACTAAAATTAATTTGATCTCATTCAAGCAAAGACCTGTTGCTGATCTTTTATTTATTGTGTCACAGAGGACTCTACGATGCTGCTTGGAAGATTGAAGGCGACTCTGATGGGTTTTATTTTGAAATCTGCGGCAGGAAGTAGGTCTCTGCAGTTCGTTTATACTTTACTGTGATCATGTTCGCTGTGCGGTGAGGATTAACTGTGCGGGAGAAGCGCCCTGCAGGAGCACCGAGGAGCGGGACCGGACCGGGCAGTTGCGCGCTGCGCGACGGGGACAGGAGGACAGCTTCAGTGGGACGTTACCTGCTTTTCTGTTCTCTTCTCTTCTATTCGGTTCTGTTTTATTCTATTCGGTTCTGTCTCTAATTGGAGACAAGACGCACAGAGTTAACAGAGGCTGGGGCCGGATAGACTCGGAGAGGGACAGAGAGGGAGTGAAGCGTCTCTGAACAGATTTACCTGCTTTCCAAAGAGAATGCGAGCAGGAGAGCCCCTCATGGAATTCTAGGAGTGCGTAATAACCAGCCGACTCTGTCTGCTCAAATGGAAATGAGAATAAACGGAATAACTTGTTATTTCCCTGGAATAATTTCTGTCTTCTGCTGGAAATCGAGTTTCACCTGGACGAGGTTGATTTAGTAGGTGGGCGAAGAACATTTGGGGAAAAAGAAGAAATAAAAAATAAAAAATACGAGGGTTATAGCAGGGACGATTGGTGAGTTTAGGTTCGGAGAACCACTCCACTTTCTCTGCCGGATGATATTTCTCTCGCCCCGGGGATGGAGGGATGAATCCGGGAGAGAAAAAGACGGGGGAGAGCAAGAAAGAGAGAGGAGGCAGAAACGGAGAAGGATGTAGTCGTTGGGCGCTGAGAGAATGCAAAACGGACGCACCCCTCTGAAAGAAACGGATTGAACTCTAAACCCGAGCGGAATTAACTCACACCTAAAGGATATTACGCGCATTTACCACGGCTCGACACGTCACATATGAGGAGGATATTCTTTCATTGGAACCTGAGTGGAGTTACAACTACATTCATTATTGGCATAAGGATGGGATTTGGAGAAACAACTGTGCGCTGAAACAGTGGGAAGAAAACACATCAGGGAAGAGGTAAATCTAACGGATGTACTCCTCTTTTACGCACAAAATGGCTCTATCTATCTATCTATCTATCTATCTATCTATCTATCTATCTATCTATCTATCTATCTATCTATCTATCTATCTATCTATCTATCTATCTATCTATCTATCTATCTATCTATCTATCTATCTATCTATCTATCTATCTATCTATCTATCTATCTATCTATCTATCTATCTATCATCCTCGGCTGTGTCTATTAGAGTAGACGGATGGTGGACCAACAGTATTGAGAGTTATCTAAAATTCTTTGCTTCGACATTTGGTGATGATGCTGAAACGGGGCGGGTGCATACTATAGGGACAGAGGGGCATTCAATATATATATATATATATATATATATATATATATATATATATATATATATATATATATATATATACGTACAAGGTCAAAAGTGTCTGGTTTAATTCAAAGGGGCTCAGTACTTGGTGGATCAATGCGTGCAGGCTCCTGGCAGGACTGGCATCCTATCAGCTGCAGCTCCGTGCTCACCTAAATGTGTGCTTCAGTGTGCGCGTGCTCGCGCGCGCACCGTGGTGGAGAATGCAAAAGTTGCGCGCATGCACGGCGCTGCTCCAGCTGTCCGGCTGAAGAGCCTGTGCTGCGGTTTTCAAAGTGCACACCCACCGAGCTGCATGTAGCTGCGTTAGGTGGAGCAAACATGGGGGGGGGGGGGGGGAAATATCTGATGAGGCTGATTGTGTGCGTGGTGGAGCCTCAAACCTTGTTGGCTGCATGAGATTGACCGTCTGCGCTGTTGTTTCTGACGTCATTTGGCACTTGTAAATGAGGACTGTGCGTGTGATATGACAAAGCCTGAATCAGGACAAGCTTTTAGGGATTTAGTTGGTCTAGCAAATCATTTGCTTTAAAACTATATAGATTGAAATAAAACTCATTGTTGAAGCGTTTTACCACACAGTCTAAATTATTTACCTCATGTTGTCTTTGGCATTTTTATCATGTGAGGATTTTGTGAGGCATTCACAGAATTTGCTCAGGAGAAACTTAATTGCAGTGAAACGCCCTGTTGGAGCAGGAAATATAATGGATATGCCATGTTGGAACACAGAACAGGGGAAGCTGCAGAAGCCATGAGTCTTCCACACGCAGGGTTTTGTCTTGGATGGAGTCTACTCCTGCTGCAATTGCAAGTGGTCCCTGGCTGTCACAGATTATGTGGCTTTTGAGAAAGGATCATTTCATTTTTGTCTAATTTTACACATTTCCTGTTGGAAGGTTTCATCTTCCCTCCAGCCCAGAGAAAGAAATTGGATTCTTTTTAGTATGGAAACAGCTGAGAGTTCTCACTGCTTGCCTCCTTTGTTTTATAGAAGGCTATAGAATCGAAACATATCTATAAGGGACCATGCATTGCTAATGGAAGATTTTTTATTGTAGCTATGCTTTAACAAAGATTGTTGGGCAAACTTGTATGTGGCCACTGATCACATAATATTGAAAAATAAAATATTGCTTTAAAAAACATTCCCACAAAAGATTGTACTGGCTGGTCAGTAATTGAATTATAATGTGCATTTCATCGAGAAAAATGAAATCATTTTTACCCAGCCTCCCCCACTTGGGGTTTGTAGGCTGAAAACTCTTAATCTGGGGCTGCTGCAAAGTTAACATTTGGAAAGCCTTTTCTCCATCCACCGGTATGTAGTTATCGTCGGTACGGTAGTTTGCACTGATTGATCAAGGCAATAAATTTGTGCGCACGAGCCACTCATGCTGGTGTTAATGATCCGCGGATATGGTGGCATTATGCAAATACCTCCTCTGCTCTAGAAAAGGAGAGTAGGGAAAAGAGCAAAGGGAGAGAAGCCAGTGATGTTGAGTAATTCTAGTTCTGCTCATCCCTTCATATCTAGTCTATGAGGGCAGCTCTGCTGTATCATTAGGTTCAGGATGAATAGTATAGTATTTGAGCAACAGGTTTTATTTTGAATCGGTACTCAAGAATTTATGACAACCAAAAGAAGCCACGTTTGTTTGATTTAGTTACATTTATGCTGAACCTTTACACAAAAATCTTCCCTTCTCCAATATTCTTCTTCTTATTTACAGCATCCAAAAAATATTAGTTGAACAAAGTTGTCCATAGCGCTGAAGACGACGGGAAATGATGCATGGTTTCAAAATAATTCTCAAAGAAAACTCTTATAAACGCAACGCGTTCTTCTGCTCAGACAGACAAGGAGAGGTGACTAGATGCAGAGAGAGATTGTTGGGAGTATTTTCCTACCAGCAGTGGAGAGGCTGGTGGTAGGAAGCTGTCCTGATGCAGGGACATCTGAAATGTCTCTGCATGCGACTGAAATCATATGCAGGAGTGTGAGGGTGTGGGGTCATTATCGAGTGCAGCAACATTTCCTGAGAACGCCATCAGAGAGTCTGGGGGAGGAAAATAAACAGGCTAACTGACAACAGAGCTGTCAGGCAAACTTGAAAGTTTCCCCCCGGCTATTATTTTCACCACACAAGCATGAATGAAAGGGAACAAATAAAATTTACATATTCAACAAAAAAATGAAGAATTTGACCAAGGATAAATATGGCAAACAATTTCTTAGCTTCTTGATGTTGCAGGATGACAGTCTACGCTTCTGGCACCATCAGATATACTTGTTCTTTTTTTGTTTGCTTGCTTGTTAGTTATATTTGAAATTTGCCAAAATATTTTGCTGCATTAACGTTAGAGTAGTGGAAACACACACGGACCAGTCAGTTTGTGTCACATATCCGTTTCCAGGATTGATTCAGGTTTTAATTCAGAGGTGCTCCATGTTAAGTAGACACACATCCACCTAGCATACCTACACATATGAATAATCATCCTGTAATCCTCAGATCACACATTAAGTAGTAAGGGAATAAGTAGCGAGTTGACTCAGAGCCACATTAGGAGGAAAGAAAAACAGCGCTGTGGTCCTAGCTGCATCAACTAATGGCTGTTATCAAGTAGATTTATTTATTTCCTATTTATTTGTTCACAGCAACTTCTGTGCATGTGGCCCAACCCAAACAGCTAGCTCAGATTCATTCATTGTATTTTATCCTAACTTTTTCTTTTATAGCCTGCGTGGTAACCGTGGTAATTTTTAAATCTATATAAATGCAAGTGTGGATAAACAGGAAGAATAACGGAATAAAATAAGGTTTTAGATGCAGCTCACTGGTGGATTGCACTGTTTTTAGAACAAGCTGGTGGTCCTCGGGGCTCCTTGGAGCCCGTGGGCCCCATGTTGGTGACCACTGCTGTAGAGTTTGTCTCAAAGGAGGTTTACCAGAGAAGCAGCTCCTGGGTGCTTTGTGTCTTTCAAACGTAAAATCACTTACCAATTTTATTTAAAAAATGCAGTCGTTTCTACTCTGGTCCTCATATGTGTGGACATTATTACAACATTCAGAACAAAGCTAAAAACCAGCTGACCAACACTCACAGTTTATGAAATATGTTTTTGTAAAATCATTTACTAGTTAATACACTTGCAAGGATGCCTTGAAGACATAATAACTGTATACACTGCTCAAAAAAATGTAAATGGATAGTTTCTGATTACAGTACAATAATAAGTTTGTTAAACTTCTGGAATAATGACCTTTTCAGTCAGGTAGTAGAGGAGGTTGGTAATCATTGTCAGCTGAAAAAACAACCTTATGTGCTGTGAAATTAATAACAGGTCCAATAATGAGAAAACCTCATAAAAAGTGGAATGGTTTTGCAGGTGGAGGCCACAGGCATGTTGTGGTAAGACTGGCATTTCCTGGTTGTAGGAATGGATACCAGTAACAGGCCTAAAAGCTCCCCTGATCTATATCCAATAGAACATCTCTGGGACGATGTTTAGATCAGTTTGTTCCTCAGACTGTCCAGGAGGTCAGTGACGCTCTGGTCAGGGTCTGGGAGGAGAAATCCCAGGACACCATCCATCATCCTATAAGAAGCATCCGCTGACATCAGGCATCCATACAAGCACGTGGCCGCCATCTAAACTACTAAGGACTATTCTGAGTTGCATTTCAGCAAATTCAGCCTGCTGCATTTTTTTTTTTTAGTTTCACTTTCTGTGACATTGAATTAAGCCTCCTGTGAGTTGATAATTATTAAATGATGTGGCATCCTTTGGCCTCCACACATTACCCATTCTATGTCATTAAGGGATCCCAGCAGGATTTGGTCTCTATTTAAGATCTGATGCATTTTCAAAGTGTCCCTTATTTTTTTGAGCAGTGTAGGATACATAACTATACATACAGATTTCTTAAATGAAATCAGAAAATGCAGTGATATTTGTTTTTTATGAATTGTTGCCATGCCAACACTGAAAACCACACTACCCAGATTGTGTCAGTGCCATCACGTAGCTCTAAATAAGTAGCTTATTCTTGCCAAGGCAGGATTAGTCTCTGAGTGACTTAACTTAAGATCATGATTTAATCTATTAGTGAGACTGTAATTAAACTCAAATTGATTTCCATATTGTTGGTTTTTAAAACCAGGGTTGTCTGGGAAACTCAATGCAAAATCTGTTTAATTGGAGGTGAAACAAGCTATTGTCATTTCTTCTGTAGACAAAATCCTGCCTGGAGAAGGATGCAGCATGTCTGGTGTGTACATGGGCGTCGTGGTGTGCACGGTGGTGCGAGGGTGAGGAGAGGGTGACATGACAGATGTGAGACATGTTGGGTGATAATGAGCTGTGTGCACTGCAGATAAAATATGTGTGAAAGCGACACAATGCAGACAGACATTTGGCTCAATGCCGAGAACACAACTTCCCTGTCTGCAGAAACATGGATATTGATGTGTGTTCATAAAGGTAGATTTAAAAGTCATCATCTAGAAACTGATGTCATCATCATTATCATTTTACATTATCTTATAGGCAGAACCACTGAAATGCTGCTATGCTTTAGATCCTGCCATAAATGTTCAATAAGGATGATGTTTCTCTGTATTTATTCTTCTCAAAGCCAGTTTAGATGTGTTGTGGTGATAATTTTTCCATTTCATTTAGTGTATTTCACCTGTAGAGCAAAATAACTCCACAACATGATGCTGTCACCACCATCTGTTAAGGTTGGTGCAGTACCTTTTGGTCAAAAGCCTTACCATGACATCCTTCAACAAACTTCTACTCACTGCGGCTAAACAGCTCCATCTTTGGCTTCTCTGTCCATCAAACATTTCTCCAGCAGACATTTGGTTTGTCAGTGTGGGTAGCTGTAGATTTCACCACACTTTGAGGCTTTTATTTTGGAGCAGGAACCTTCTTCCTTGGTTGGCACACTCCTTCTATTAACTGCTGTTTCAGCAGTTTCAGGTACGTGGCAGGCTAAAGCCTATGTGGTTTGCAGCTTAATGGTTAACCCTTTACTTAGTCTTCTATCATCTAAGGGGGACCAGTTTGGATGAAGATGAGGTTTGTCTGTCTTTATTCTTTCCAAAACCAGTTAAGATGTGCTTCTTGGATATTTTCTTTCTGTACCACCTATTTTATTGCACCAGTACCACCAGCTGCAAAACCCTCTTTGGCTGATATTAAACACTGCAACTTATTTTTCGCTAATGGATTCTTTCTAATGCGGCACTCAGACTATGGAACAAGTTGCCACAAAATACAGCTATATATTTACACTGTTGCCCTGAAGTAAAATGTTTGGAGCTTTATTGGAACTGAAGAAATGCTTTGTTCCATTCAAAGACATTGTTAGAAAAGTATTTCTTCTGTGCCTATAAAAACTGTTTGTATTTTCTATATGTCTCTTATGAGACTAAATATAACATTTAGCATCAATTCATTGACTTTTACTTGTGGTTCAGGACTTTGCTGTTAGCTTTTATAAATGCCAGGCTCCACATCTTCCTCCTGCAGAAGTAAGTGAACATTTCTGCTGAGTTTGTAAAACCCTGAAAGTCGTCTCCACTAACAGCAAAGCATTCTGACACTGTCAACCATGGCCTGTTTTTATGCTTTTATGGGTCATGAGTCTAGCAAACAATCTCTATAAAATATGAGAAAGCTTGACGTTTAATTGACTTACTTTCTTTGACTTTTGTCCAATCTGAACATAAGCAAAGACTCCCAGATCAGAGTTAGAAGTTTCCTTCTTTTTCAATAACAGCAAAGAAGCAGATTGTTCAGGGTAAACTCTTACCTGCAAAAATTTTTATATTTTGTTAATCATTTAACAATAATTAGCAAGTGGACAAACAAACATCAGCAAATACTTAAAGAGATCCTCATCCTCACTTACAACAATGCCAGAGATTCTTACTGTGTTAAAAGAACATAATGAATAAAGTATGAACTGAACTCATATTGTCTTTCCTTTTGAGTATTATCTTAAGAAGCTGATGATTTAGGTGAATATTAATGGGGAAAACTAAGCACACCCCATGATGCATCAGTTTTTAAAACCACCTAGATGAACAATACTACTCAGCCAGTTTCTGACTTCATCGGTCTCTTACATGGAGGTTTCTCTCTAACTTTGAGGCTCATTGAGGTTTACAGAACTTGGCCATGACTTTGACTAGGCTGTTGCAACACCATGAATCTTCTCTGCTGTGTTCTGGATCACTATGCTATTGATGATCCAGTTTGGCTCGAGCAGCCAATGTTGATAAAGGTTCTACTAACGCGGTGGTGAAGATTCAATTGTTGGTTATTGTTGGAGAAGACCTGTTGCTGATTCAGTGGCAGCTTTGCAGATGTTTAGTTTGCAGTCAATTTTGTCTTTAAATAAATAAGCCATACTTTGACATAAATGTATTTTTCTGTACTTGTGAAAGACCCTTTTGTCTCATTGTGGACTTTGGATTGACCAGAAAAGTAACTGCTGACACTGCTGCCTTCATTAAGTTGGTCCCAGTGATGATGATGATGATGATGATGATGATGATGATGATGATGATGATGATGATGATGATGATGATGATGATGATGATGATGATGATGAATAATCAAGAGTATTTGTTTAGGAGAAGCTGGGTGATACTTTCACTCTTAAATCCTGTGGAAACAGTGAGCTTATAATTAGTTTTTTTGCCCTCTATTATACATCTATTTGGAATAAAAACAAGGAATTTTCTACATATGGATTTTATGTTTATACTGCTCTAATACATTCTTCCCTAAGGAACATTAACATTTATAACTATAAATGTTTTTGTTAGGATACAGTAGAAAAAAATGTAATTAAGAACACTACTCCCTTCCCTTGTTAATTAAAACTGGTGCAGCATGCATATGTTGCTATGAAAGACCACCTTTTGTTGTAGTTATGTAAAACATTCAACATACTTTTTTTCAAGCATACTGAATATATATATATATATATATATATATATATATATATATATATATATATATATATATATATATATATATATATATATATATATACATATATTAATGCCATATAGATCACTGCATTGCTGCTGCAAGTGTGAGGTGACAGGTTCAGAAATGCAGATTCTGCTTGCATTGTGGTTACATTTTTAAGATATGATTTTCGGCCTTCGTCTTGGTCACTGAGTTGTCCTTCACCACTTAGCTGGAGTCTTTACCTCAAATGATCTTTGACCCTCTCAATGCTCCTTGGGTTTCAAGCTTTAGGGATGTCCAAATTAAGATTATTGAAATGATTTAGTGCTGATACAGCAACACCACATAAAGCCGTTTTAAGCAAAAATACAATAAAGATAAGCTCAGTGTTGTAGCATAATTGTGATGAAACAGTCGTTTTTCTGAGACACGCAATTTTGGGTTTTCTTTACCTGTAGCCATAATCATCAAAATTATAATAAATGTAAGCTTGAACTATTGTACTCTATGTGTAATATATCTCTATAAAGTGAATGTTTCTTTTTCTAAGATGACTGGCAAAAAATATTGTGTGTATGTGTGTGTACACACACACACACACACACACACACATTGTGCTTATGAGTAGGAAGTGTAGTCTTTAAATTCCTCCCTTAAAAGAGAAAATCCACCTTAAAATAGAAATAACTGGGTCAAAACTAAATCAAAGAACTTACAAAAGAAAAGAGTTAATATTTTTTGAAGATGACGGATGGTGACAATCATATCCTCTTCCTCGTGTCTTTACTGGGGCCATATT